>NW_004443990.1:372063-404279 GCF_000243295.1 Trichechus manatus latirostris
TATTTAAAAAAAAATAAAAATAAAAAAAAAATAAAGACTACCAGAATGTAAAAAGAGAAGGCAATTAAGGAACATAAGGTCTTTCTGATTGTGCCTTATCTATAATCCAGATATTAATCTTCAAAAATCCTAAACTGTTAAATGGTATGAGATGTTTTTTGGGTATGGAAATATCTAATAAATACGAACCAAGAAAATGCTTACAAAATTCCATGGCATTTAAACTTGTTTGGTAATAACTAGAAACCAATTTGTGCAACAGCCTATATAAATAATCTTCAAGGATCAAGTGGTAAAAATTAAATATGAATCACAGATGCATGGTTACATGATGAACTTTGATTTGATTTAAATAAGTCAGAACATCTAGAGGCAAAGCACTTTAAAAAAAAAAAAAAGCCACACCTCAGCAATAAAAACCAGACAGGTAGGAGTTTGGCTCAAAATTGTCAGTCATTATGACACTCTGAGAAGCAAGACCATGGAATCTGAGAAAATGCAGGTCTTTTCATAAGATCTCAGTTCTTAGAAGTTCATTATTTAATGAAGGCAAAAAAAGAACTTATAATTTATAATAAAGTTCATAGGACAAGAGCTCAATAGTGAAGAGCTGATCACCCTTTGATCATCTGGTTCTTTGATGTCTCACTGGACGTATCCAAATCCTTCAGACTCGAGCAGTGAGCCTCAACCTTTCCCCAACAAGGACTTCTTTATACATCCCTGGCCAAATTTCATGATTTTCATGATTGTATATCAAATTAATTTCATTTATAAATTACAGATTAATTTCCCACTTCTCTTTATTAATCAAAGGCATCTATAATCATCCACTAGAGTTTCTAAGCAGGTTGAGATAACCAGGGAAGTCTCCTGCTTTAGATGGATGGAGGGAACCTGTCCCTCCCATACTGAGACACAGCAGGCCTACTGCATTTTGAGGGTAACTGGGTGTTTCTAAGCCCCCCTGTAGCAAAGAAGGAATCATGTTTTTTGCCAACCAGGAGTCGAAAGGCAGAGGGTCCTCAAGTTACTCCGTTGGCTCTTTGTCTCCTGAAATAATAGTGTCATATTAATTGCTAAAATAGTCCTAAATTACTATTCACACACAATAAGAGAACGCAATGGCTTCTGAACTTCTCTCTACTCCTGCTTAAATCAGGGGTCAAGCAAACTATGGCCAATGGGCCATATCTAGTCCACCACATGCTTTTGTACTGCCTGCGAGCTAAGAATGGTTTATAAGCAAGTTTATACGTTCACCTCATGGTCTCTCTCCTCCAGGCAAGGAAGGCTGGTGCTCCACAGGCTCTCTCTGCTATGTTAATGTTTGTTTACTAGTCAGCAGAAGCAGCCTTCTCTCGCTAAAGAGCTTCCTCATGTGTACCCACAAACTCAAAGACTTGAAGGAGTCAAAAGATAACTGCCATATAAGCCATTGTTGCTGAAACTATTCTGAGACAAAGACAGAAATAAGGCCTGCAGTTGCATATGAATTTTAAAAGAACCTTTTCGTCCACTTAGACTTCAAGATGGCAGAGGGAGTGGAATGGCTGACCAAACGAACAGACAGTCACTCTCTGACAAAATAAGAGTAAGAATGGGAAATGCGGAGGTGAGCTGGGTGGGCTGTGGTCCCAGCACCTGGCCTCCTCACACGCATTCCCCACCACCTGGCCCTGCAACAGGTCAGAATTGGAGCTCCTCCATGAATCCTGCCTGCTGGAAGGCCAAGGTGATATCAAAGAACACCAACAGGATTTCTCTCCCATCACTCAGATTAGGAGGTTCTGATATTACTTTCTATCCCCTCCTATGGGTGACGTTTCTTGAAAAACTTCTAATTTATACATAAGTAGTTTTGTAAAATTATTATTGAGAACCTGAAAAAAGCTTTAGTAGATAAGCACAAAAATGTTCATGATTTATGTAAATAGGGACTGAAAGTAGAGCAAGTCACAAACATATTCTTTGGGCTACTACTCCTCCATTACTCCTTCATCTAAGGAAAATGATCCCCCTGAGGGCATTTAAACCTACAAAATTGTAAAACATTCTTTTCAAAGGATAGAAAAAGACTGTTAGCACATAATACTAGGTACTCAACAAATACCTGAATTTAGTACTACATGTCCAGATCTCTCTCTCACACACGCAGTCCTAGCTGTAAATCCAGCTAGCAAAACAGCATATAGGCAATTCAAAGTTAACCTGGCAAGTGCCTGCTCAAAAAGCAGGAGTTCTCTGTATCAAACCAAACTCTAAACTGTCTGTACTGTCACAAACAAAGGAAGATTTGGAGGAAAGTTCAAACTCATTTTAAAGACTGTAAAACAGTCATTCCCATCAGAGAGATGCTGTGGTTACTTTGGAACTGCCTAGGAAGTATGGGCCTTGGTCTGTGCTCAGAGCCTCTTGGGGAAGAAGCACATGGGTATAAGCACGTGAGTACCCAATCTTGGAGGGTAATTTAATTTAACAAGGACTGGACTGGGATCCTGCCCACATCCCACTCACTTCAGCCAGCACTGCTGGCCTGCACACTGGGGACTGGGCGCAAGACAAGCGTTCAAGAACATAAGTCATCATGTTAAGGCATCCAGGTGACCCAAGAGTAAGATTAACTCAAGACCTTCAAAACACTTCTAGATTATACATACTTTTATTTTTAATACTTCATTTTGCATATGTAAACTTCCCTATAATCACTCATCTGTTATAAAAAGATCAACGGAAGGATTCCATTGGGTCGCCTGCAAACAAATACCGGGGAAAAACCATCTCTGGCATTTGGGTGGTATGTTGGTCTAAACCAGACGATTAAACATAAGTGAATATAAATATAGTGAAGCGCCATGGGCCAGACCACCCAGGTGACATTTATTTTATTTATTTACTCAAGAAATATCCAAGCATGTTGTGGTTAAACAACAAATACAGTGGATTATAAATTCAAGGCTGACACCACTGGGGGAATGTAAATTGGAACAACCCCTTTGGAAAATAGGCATTAGCCAGTAAAGCTGAAGATACCTGCATCTATGATCCAGCCCAATTCCTAACTGCCCCAAACCAGACACAACCCAGATGTCCATCAACAGTAGATGGATAAATAATTTGTGGTATGTTCATAGAAAAATGAACTAACTACAGTTGCAGGCAGCAACATGGATAAATCTTAAAAAGATAATGTTGCAAGAATTTAAACCTAAAAAATTTTATCTATATGACATTGTTCAAAAGAAAAAAGTAGAACCCAAAAGAATACCCACTATTGATTCCATCTGCATAAAGGTTAAAAAAAAAAAGGCAAAACAAAACTATATTATTTAGAGATTTATATTTGAGGTGTTAGAAACTAAAGAAAAGAAAGAAAATGATTCCCATAAAAGTCAAGCTAGTTACCTGGCTAGGTTACCTCTTACGTGGGGGACAGGTTGTCACTGGGAAAGAGTTGGCGGGGAAAGCCTGACCTGCAAGATGGTTACAGTCATGTTTGCTTCAAAATAATTCATTAAATTGTCCATTTATGTTTTCTACCCTTTTCTGTGTTATAATTCACAATAAAAAAGGTTAAATAGAATGTTGATTTCCCAGAATTGAAAACCATTAAAAGTCTGGCTAATCTGGAGAAAGAACACTTCCTCTCTACATGTCACTATTAGCCTGTCAGCTTCATAAGGTCAGGAACCTTATATGCCTTCTATCCCAGTGTTCAGCACAGTACCTTTAGAATGGTCAAAGTCCTCAATAAATGTTTAATAAACAAATCCATAAACTCCCGATACAAATTTTGTTCTAGCTCACCCTTCCTGAAATTACTGATTCGAACTGTGCCCACATTAACACTTTCTGCCTTCCTGCCAGTGAAGCTTTCATAAATAACTAAAGCTACCACCTTAAATGTTAGCTCTGTAAGTTTATACCCAGGCAGCCGTTGCTTCAGCAACTCTCCCTGCCTTCCACTCCCTTGTACGCCTCCTTATAAGCAAAGAAAAGATGAATACACTAGTAGTCCTAGATTATTTTTTTTAGCGGGTAAGTTTTCATTTGCAACTGAGAGTGAAGCCTAGGATTTTAATGATTCAACTGCTTCAAAGTGTTTAAAAAGGGGACGTTTGCCCACAGTCCTGGGAAGCACTATGCCATCAGAGATAATAAAACTTTACAACCAGTTGTAGTTAAAACACGTTACCTGTTGAGGAAAGAAGCGAAATCTCTATGAACAGGGCCAGTCAGTTTTAAAATAATGAATTTCACTTAAAAAATTACTTTGTGCAAATAGACATTTACAAAAATGCTTTAAAAAGTCTAAAAGGATTATACACAAACTGATAAAGATGGCTGTTGCTTCTGGGAAAGATGCTCAAAAGAAGGCTTTAATCTTATCAGTAAAGTTGTAAATTTTTTAAACAAAGACTGATTAATGTATTTCTTGTGATATCGGGGGAAAAAGCATTTTTACTGCACCTTGCCTTAAAATCACAAATGCCAACAGAATCCATCTTTTAAAAATGCTAGAGTTGAGTCAAATGGATATCCTGGACTTATAAACCTGGAGTTACAAACCTGGCTGGTTTTTCACGATATGAACATACATTTATGGCATTCTACTAAAGAATATTAAAAAATCCATACCTGCAGTCAACCAATATGCAAGATGTCAGATGAGAACTCAGCGCAGACACTGGCGTTCAAAAGACTTGGAATGAGGAAAACTGTCTCCCGTTTTATGGGAGAAAGACAAAAATACCAAGCAACTACCTCTCCTCCCCCAAGCGTCAGAAGATGAGTCAGAGCTGGAGGCAGGAACAGGGCCCATGTGTCAAGCTGCCTCGTGCAGGGCTCCTTCCTACCTCCGCCTGCCTGGCAACGCTCTCCGGTCTGCCCAGGTCGGGGTCCCCGCCCCAGCCTCTCCCTGATGTGAACTGTCAGGTGTGTCTGGTAGACAAGGAGAGATTATTCATCTAGGGGAGCCTCATTCCCTGCACTTTTAAAGGGAACCCAAGACTTTGCTCAAGGGAGTGGAGCTTCCAGACAGCCTTGCACAACTTTGCAAAGAATACCGAATGTTCCTTCCCTTCATTTTAAAGAGCAGCAGATAGCATGGAGAAGTTGTGACTTGTTCAGTGTCACTTAACTTTCGTGGCAGAGCTGAGTCCCAAGCATAGAGCTGCCGAGCAACCCACTGGCCCCCGCCTCTTTGACTTTTAATTATCTGTACAGTCCCAGGGGCCAGGCACTCCTTGGAAACTCTATGGGGCAGTTGTACTGTCCTATAGGGTCGCTATGAGTCGGAATCAACTCCACGGCAATGGGTTTGGTTTTATGGGTACAGTCCCAGGGAGGAGGTTCCAACATTTTCCATTATACGTCCTAGTGGCCTCATGAACTAGGAATTCCAGGAACCTCTGGGTTAAAATCTCTTGGTCTATATCCCTTTAAGCTTAGTAAAGAATCAGGAACTAGCTCTTTGCCTCCGTTTTTACATCTGTAAACCGGGACAATACTGCCCTCCACCTACCTCTCTTATAAAACTAATGAACAGCTAACGAGTTAACACATGGAAAATGCCTTCAGGTCCTGCTGGATGTGAAGTACGAGGTGATTTATTTAAAAAAAAAAATTTCCTACACAGTAAAACTGCATTTGTAAGCCACTCCTTCCCTAGCCTCTAGCTTCTGGGATGCCCAATTACCATAAAACTGTGGCTGGTACCAATGGAAACATCCACCTAAATAAAATATAGTTATACAACGCACTTAAGCCAGTTACAGCACCCAACTCCTCTCATATACATACAAACAACAACGCAACTTCGCTTTGAACGAAAGGCACTTAGCAAAAATAAAAAGACCTATGTTAGCACTGTGCACACCAATCTCCCACCGCAGAGAAATACTCAAGTTGAATACTTGGCATCGCTGAAAGTCAAGTTGCTTCCTAAGATAACACAACAGAAATCCTGGAAGATGCAAAAAGGCGCCGTCGGCTCCTGCGGCTCGGAGCGGCTGGCTGCTACCAGCGAGGTAAGGAGGGCAGACAGGCCATGGCGGGGCGGAGCGCCAAGGGGTCAGGAAGGAGGAGAAGAGAGGAGTAGTCCAGGACGCTCGCAAAGGAGCAGAGGACCGGGTACCCGGGGCTGGAGCGTTGGCAACAGAGGGGGAGCAGCAGAGTGGGGACCGAGCGCTGAGGAGGGGACCCTGGGCCTTTCCGGCCCCACCCCCGTTGCCCCGGCGCCCAGAGGATGCAAGAACCTCTGAGGAGCAGGTAGTGGCGCCGGCACAAAGTTTCCCAGAGACGAGGGTCGCGGGGGGCCCCGGCCGCCCGATCACGCCAGCGTCCCGGGGCCCTGCCGGCGCGAGGTCCCGCCCGGTCCACCCCCTCACCCCGGCCTGCGGGCCCCGTACCGCCGCTCCTGGACTCGCTGCTGAGGCTCTGTCCTCCTGCGCGGCTCCCGGCTTCTGCGGGCTGGCTGCCGCGCGCGCCCCTCCTTTTCTCCTCCGCCCGCGCCCGGGGCGGGCCACGCGCACGCTCCCTGCGCCCCACCGCCCCCTCCCGAGGCCGGGAGCTCGGGGCGACGGAGGCGGGGCGTGGCGGGAGAGGCGCGCCGCGGGGAGGGGGGAGCCTGCGGGGGATGCGCGGAGTAGCGGGCGACGCGCGTGCGCGCTGCGCCCTCCGTCGCGGTGCGAACGCGGCTCCAGCGCGCAGTGGCGTTCCCGCGACACCCGCTCCTCCCCGGGAACCCCAGAACCTGGTTGTCTCCTCATCTATCTCACACTCGTGATCCCGCTCTTCCTCCTTCACCGTCTCAAAGCCGGGTATGGGGCGTAGCTTGCAAGAATAGTGTACTAGGGTACTACTTTCTGGAATGTGAGAGAACTAAAGGCAAGAAAACAATACAAATATAAAAAGTGTGAAGAGTGCAGTTAGTGACTAATGAACCGCCTCTCACCGCACTCCCACCGCCTAAGCAACACGGGAGAGCCTAGGAGTTGGGACAGAAGGAAGGGTGAGGGAAAATAAGTCTCATGGCAACTATTGGATGTATTTTGCTTGTATGGGTTTATGGATGGGCAGTTTCTAGTAACTGTGGGAAGCTATATCATTCGAGACTCAAATGTAGATATAGATTATGGCCATCTTTTGCTGCCCATAGACCCCCAAACCACCACCATCACAGGTGCCCATCTGAGTCTCAAAACACCCGATCCACAGCCCATGCCTCCGAGGTAGAGCTGTGGAGTCTCCGGAGCTCAGGCTGGACACATGGATTCCTTGAGTGCTTATTTGCCTGTGTCACCCTAGGGTTTTTGTTTTTTGTTTTTAGGTTTGCCCATCTGTGGCATGAGTAGATGTACAAAAAAATGTTTTCAGCACAACGCTCCCCTCCCTTCCGCCTCTGGGAGGTGAGGGGAGACGCAAGGGAGGTACATCCTCGAGGCTCTGCAGTGAGTCAGAAACCTGAGTCCTGACGCCATGCCCGGTCCTTTACTCACCAGACCCAGCTCCTCACCATTGCAAATCGTTGGCATCAGAACTGCTGAAGAGTCAAAGGAGTAGTCATAGGTTTGCGGGGAGAGGTTGCTGGGGGAAGTAAAAACTGCGCATTGGGTTTACATCTCCCCGCATCTTAAACCAAAAGCTTTAAGGCTTTTTCGAGTTCTTGATCTTCATTGGTCAACGAGACTCAGGGTCATCCCGAGGCTACCGTAGTATCTAAAAGTTTTGTCTGCTTCCCAGACAAAAATATAACATCAAAGGCCTTTTAGTGATAATCTTAGGGGAGCTTAAAAGGCCTAGACTGGAGAGGTTTGTTTTTTGCCTCTATAAAAAGAAATCAAATCTTTAAAATTAGGCGAAGTTAATCTTTCTGTGAGAGAACAAAGCAGAATCTAATTTAGGGTAAAGCACTAGGGGTTCAAATCTTGCCTGAGGAAGGCATCTTCCCAGCGCTAAACTGTACCACCATCAATTTATCTAGTGACTTATTTTTGACATGCCAATACCAAAATAGCAAAATCTCTTATAGAAACAATTGTATGCTGCTTTCATTTCTGCTGCTCCCCCTACAGTCCTTCCTTTAGTTAATTCAATGACTCAGCAGCACAAATAGATACATCCCTTTCAAATTCAAGCCTGTTTTTTATACAGAAGGCAGGTTGCCAGAACAAGCTCTGTTAAGTAACAAAGAACTGGGCATTTTCATGTGAGAGGAGGAAGCTTACCATGAAGAATCATGTTCTCAACAGAAAAGAGGAGGGAGGTGGGCTAAAATAGTGTTTATGTTGAGTGTGATGTGCGTGTAAAGATCTAGAGATCTAAAAAAATAGGAGGAAGTGATAAAGACCATTTAGTGACTGCACTGTATGTGTACATGTGTATATATATATACACTTATACACACACACACACACACACACACACGGATGTAAGCAGGTGCTTTATGCCTTTACAGAATGTGGCAACGTGGGCTTATAGATGCCTCTACATAAAATGCAATTTGAAGATATCTTCTAGACCAGCGCTGTCCAATAGAACTTTCTGCTGTAATAAAAATGTTCTGTGTCTGCACTGTCCAAGAGTGGCCGCTAGCTTCTTGTGGCTATGGAACACTTGAAATGTGGCTACTGTGGGGAACTGAATTTTTAATTTTATTTAATTTTAATCAATTTAAATTTAAATAGCCACTTGTAACTAGTGGCTACCTTACTGGATAGCACATCTCTAGACTATAAATGTCTTTATAGGTGTCAACCTGGATGTGGAAACATTTTACAGGTCATCTGCTACAAAAGTTACAACTTGTCTGTACCCAGGGAGGGTGTCCATCCTCCTAACTACTTCTAAATGAGCAGTGCTTTACATCACTGCTGCTTCTGTGCAGAACGAGCGCTGATCTGGTAAGACACACTAAGTAGGGAGTGGAAACTTCTAGTCTGCTTGGCTTCTAATGCCTGCCTTTCCAAAAATCTTCTTAATTGCTTTGACAATGACTGATCATTAATCAGACTTAATGAGTCCCTCAGAAAGAATAGCTGCATCTTCCATTCATATCATTGCTTCTGGTTAACAAATTGGCAACAACTTTGATATATCTGTCAGAATTGTGGAACAGCTGTGATCAGGGTGCCCTAGCCTATAGAAGTTTGATTTCAGTGTACCATCAGGTCTTGTGGCTCACAGATGTCTCGAACGCCTGTAATTCTGGAATATATGCCATTGATAGCTATAAAAATGCAAATCTCCAAAGAGCTGTAAACCTTTAAGCTATTGTCCTTTGGCAGGTTTGACAGGAAGAGTGGACACCAGGTACCTGGGAGGAAACTCAATAAATGTGGAAAAGATAAAAGAACTAGGAGAGGGGTCCCCAAACACAATTCATCCATTACGGAAGTTTGCCTAAGTCCTGTGCTATTTATAGATGTAACATGACACTTTATATGACTATTTGTAAGGATTAACTCTTATTGTTAGGTGCCGTTGAGTCGGTTCTGACTCATAGTGACCCTGTGTACCACAGAAAGAAACACTGCCTGGTCCTGCGCCATCCTCACAATCGTTATGCTTGAGCCCATTGTTGGAGCCGCTGTGTCAATCCATCTAATTAAGGGTCTTCCTCTTTTTTGCTGACCCTCTACTTTACCAAACATGACGTCCTTCTTCAGAGACTGATCCCTTCTGACAACATGTCCAAAGTATGTAAGATGTAGTCTTGCCATCCTTGTTTCTAAGGAGCATTCTGGTTGTACTTCTTCCAAGACAGATTTGTTTGTTCTTTTGGCAGTCCACGGTACATTCAATATTCTTCGCCAACACCACAATTCTAAGGCATCAATTCTTCGGTCTTCCTTATTCACTGTCCAGCTTTCACATGTATATAATACGATCGGAAGTAGCATGGCTTGAGTCAGGCGCACCTTAGTCTTCAAGGTGATATCTTTGCTTTTCAGCACTTTAAAGAGATCTTTTGCAGTACATTTGCCCAAAGCAATGCGTCTTTTGATTTCTTGACTGCTGCTTCCATGGGTGTTGATTGTGGATCCAAGTAAAATGAAATCCTTGACAACTTCACTGTTTTCTCTGTTTCTCATGATGTTGCTTATTGGCCCAGTTTTGAGGATTTTTGTTTTCTTTATGTTGAGGTGTAATCAATATTGAATACTGTGGTCTTAGACCTTCATCAGTAAGTGCTTCAAGTCCTCTTCACTTTCAGCAAGCAAGGTTGTGTCATCTGCATAATGCAGGTTGTTAATGAGTCTTCCTCCAATTCTGGTTCTTCTTCATGTAGTTCAGCTTCTCAGATTATTTGCTCAGCACAGATTGAATAAGTATGATGAAAGAATACAACCCCGACGCACACCTTTCCTGACTTTAAACCACGCAGTATCACCTTGTTCTGTCTGAACAACTGCCTCTTGATCTATGTACAGGTTCATCAGGAGCATAATTAAGTGTTCTGGAATTCCCATTCTTCGCAATGTTATCCATAATTTCTTATGATCCACACAGTCGAATGCCTTTGCATAGTCAATAAAACACAGGTAAACATCTTTCTGCTATTCTCTGCTTTCAGCCAGGATCCATCTGACATCAGGAATGATATCCCTGGTTCCTCGTCCTCTTCTGAATCTGGCCTGAATTTCTGGCAGTTCCTGTCGACATACTGCTGCAGCCACTTTTGAATGATCTTCAGCAAAATTTTACTTGGGTGTGATATTAATGGTATTGTTCGATAATTTCCACATTTGGTTGGATCGCCTTTCTTGGGAATACGCATAAATATGGATCTCTTCCAGTAGGTTGGCGAGGTAGCTGTCTTCCAAATTTCTTGGTGTAGACCAGTGAGCACTTCCAGCGCTGCTTCCATTTGTTGAAACATCTCAATTGATATTCCATCAATTCCTGGAGCCTTGTTTTTCACCAATGCTTTCAGCGTGCAGCGCAGCTTGGACTTCTTCATTCAGTACCATCAGCTCCTGATCATATGCTTGAAATGGTTGAACATCAACCAATTATTTTTGGTATAATGACTGTGTATTCCTTCCATCTTCTTTTGATGCTTCCTGTTTTCCCCATAGAATCCTTCACTACTGCAACTCGAGGCTTGAATTTTTCTTCATTTCTTTCAGCTTGAGAAATGCTGAGAGTGTTCTTCCCTTTCGGTTTTCTATCTCCAGCTCTTTGCATATGTCTACTTTACTTTGCCTTCTCCAGCTGCCCTTTGAAATCTTCTGTTCATTTTACTTCATCATTTCTTCCTTTTGCTTTAGCTACTCGACATTCAAGAGCAATTTTCAGAGTCTCTTCTGACATCCATTTTGGTCTTTTCTTTCTTCCCTGTCTTTTTAATGACCTCTTGCTTTTTTCATGTATGATGTCCTTGATGTCATTCCACAGCTCGTCTGGTCTTCAGTCATTTGTGTTCAATGCATCAGATCTATTCTTGAGATGGTCTCTAAATTCAGGTGGGATATACTCACAGTTGTACTTTGGCTCTTGTGGACTTGTTATAATTTTCTTCAGTTTCAACTTGAACTTGCATATGAACAATTGATGGTCTGTTCCACAGTCGGCCCCTGGCCTTGTTCTGACTGATGATATTGAGCTTCTCCATCATCGCTTTCCACAGATGTAGTCAGTTTGATTCCTGTGTATTCCATCTGGGAGGTCCATGTGTATAATCGCCATTTATGTTGGTGAAAAAAGGTTATTTGCAATCAAGAAGTCGTTGGTCTTGCAAAGTTCTATCATGCGATCTCCGGCCTTGTTTCTATCACCAAGGCCATAATTTCCAACTATTGATCCTTCTTTTCTGTTTCCAACTTTCACATTCCAATCACCCATTATCAATACATCCTGACTGCATGTTCAATCAATTTCAGACTGCAAAGGATTAACTAGATTTTATTACATGTAAAACACTTGAAATTTCTAATTTCAGAGTTTTCATAGTTCTCATAAATTTATTTTTCTATTAATAAAGTCACATTACAAAAAAAGAGGAATAGAAAGAAAAAGCATCACCTATAATTTTATTACTTAACAAAACAATTCCCATCGTCATTCTTTTTCTATGCATGAGTTTTTAGTTTTCGTTACACAGTTATAATCTAGTATGTGTATCGTTTTGTAACCTGACTTTAAGCTTGTGAGTTAGGCATTATATAAGGGAATACATATTACAGTATGTTTTAGGATAACTAGGTGTTTAATCTCTGGAATTTTCTGCCCTTAATTCAACCCTGGGGCTGTGGCAGTGATAACACAGTGATGAGCATTGCAAGATAAACAAAACAACATTCTTGCAAAATGCACATCTGTCTGTTTAACATCTGCTCTGTGTCTTTCTCGGATCTTAGTGCCCCTCTGAGATTTTAGCATTATGTGAATGTGTGGTACAGGGAAATCATGTGCTTGTTCATATCTGGCTGGAGTTAAACTAAAATATCAAAGGTTCAGTGAGAAAGGGAAGGAAAGGAAGTGCTAGGTGTGTTAAATACCTTATCCCATCTAATTCCAGTCAGGTAGGTATTTTCAACCACATTTTAGATGTGAGGAATTTAGAAACTTGCCCAAGGTTGCATTATTATTAAGTAGCAGAGCAAGGATTAGCGTTCAGGTGTTTCTAATACACCAGGTAAACAAGAAGGCAGTTATCTATATAAGGGCAGTGATATAAACAATCCCACTTCTTCAGTTCTTTATGCTGTAAACTCTTCATTTAAAAAGGAGTGCTTTTTTAAAAAACTTTTACAACTAGAATGTATTCATGTATTTCTTCAGGGAAAAAAGGTTTTTAAAGACATCTTAAAAAGGGGGGGAGGAGGGGCAGTGAAGAAATGAAATATTTCCCCCAAGACTTAGTCATCTCTGGTAGTTACAATACCAAAAATGTAAGAGACATTGTTAAAAACATTCTAGGTCTTTAGACATCTTTGCCTTTGCTGCATCATCTCCTACAATTAAAAAAAAAGACCCAAACCCATTGCTGTAGAAGTCAATTCTGACTCATAATGACCCTATAGGGCAGAGTAGAACTGCCCCATGGTTTCCAAGGCTGTAATCTTTACAGAAGCAGACTTGCCACATCTTTCTTGAGCAGAGCAGTTGGTGGGTTCAAACCGCCAACCTTTCAGTTAGCAGCTGAGTGCTTTAACCACCGTACTACCAGAGCACCTTCTCCTACGATACGGAAGAGAAAACACCAGGTCCTACTGAATGGAGTAAATGTCCACATCAGCCCAAGAGTGAAATGGGAATTGGGGGGGTGCGGGAGAGGCAGAGAGCAAAGGTTCCCAGATTGGTTAGAAGGCAACATCTGATCTACTGTGTTCTCATCTGCTCTTCGCTTTGAATAGTAGCAAGCCTGTGTTACAAAGTCAGCAGCCTCAATTCTTCACCAGACCCCAGATGCACACACTGCAAACATATTGCTGCTGCAAAATGTTTGTCTCCGGAGCCCTGGGGCAGTGTCTGGCTACATCCTAGCTGCTAATCAGGGGTATCTTCTTTCACCAGAGGGTCTCTAAGCTTCCAGTCCACTCCATCTTGCCACCAGAAAAACAAAAAAAACAAACTCGGTGCAGTTAAGTCGATTCCAACTCATAGCGACCCTATTGGACAGAGTAGAGCTGCCCCACAGGGTTGCCAAGAAGCGGGTTGGTGGATTCAAACTGCTGACCTCTTGGTCAGCAACAGAGCTCTTAACCACTGCGCCACCAGGACTCCCCATCTTGCCACATGTGCTAGAAATCTGTTGATTGCCTTTTTTTCTTTCCTAGTTTCCATGGAGATGCAACAGTTTACTTCTTCTCCCCCAACTATAAGCCATGGTTATTTTTAACTGGAAAACTCTGAGCCAGGTCACAGCTGGGATCTGGATGATGCAATGACGTCTACAGCCACCTTTCTCTCCCACAGACGCCCCCTTTTCTGTAGTTGTTGGGGGTGGAGGCACTCTTGGGAGATTTCACTCTCAAAAGCATTTTGCTTTGCATCATGAAGTTAAACCTGTGCCCTGACTTTGATCTGACAGCTGCCCTGAATCTGAAGCTATGCATGCCTAGAACAAGGAAAAGATTTTCTTGTTGCAGTAGGAGCAAGGTAAGGTTGACGTTGTTGGCACCTCTCCATGGCTGGAGCTTAGATAAATGTCCTATGGTAAAAATATATCAAGGCATTATCTTCTAAGCAAACAATAAAGGCTCTGGTTCCTGCCCCCAGAAGAATGGCTTTTTCTGCTGTAGCTTGCCCTTGGTTAAAAAGAGGCTCCTAATAGGGGATATGGAAACCTTCGTGGTGCGGTGGTTAAGAGTTCAGCTGCTAACCAAAAGGTTGGCAGTCTGAATCCACCAGGCGCTCCTTGGAAACCCTATGGGGCAGTTCTACTCTGTCCTATAGGGTCGCTATGAGTCGGAATCAACTCGATGGCAACGGGTTTGATTTTTGGTTTTTAATAGGGGATATTGTGTGGAAGAGCTGCTGACCCACCTCTCCAAGACAGAGAGCAAATTCCTATCTCAGGGTCAGAACACTGCTGCCTCCTCTCCTCTGCTAAAATTTCCAGTCAGCCCACCCATCTCCAAGGTCCTTGGTACATGGGAGTGAGTGTCTCCATGGCATTTCTGACCTTTTATTTCTTTTCAGTGATTTTCGGGGAAAAGCTTTTAAATTCACCCTGAAAACTGCCCTTTTTAACCTACACAACTTCCAAAGATTGAAAACTGGCATAAAAACATCAGACTTCTTAGCCCCAATTCAAAATCAGTTTTCCTACAGGGTACATTCACATTCATTGGGGGCACTAAAATTAAGCTCCACAGCCCAGGTTCCATTAGTTTTTTATTTCTTAAAATAGTATATATACATGTTATTTACGTTTTAAAGGAATTCCCTAAATAAAGGGTGATAATAGGGAAAAAGTCTAAATCAGTAGCTACCTATTCTCTAATGGGAAAACAGAGACTCAGGTCATCGTAAACAATTCAGAAACAGGGAGTATACTTGGCAGATAGCTCTCCCAGGAGAAGAGAGATGTATTAAAAGTGTCATGAGTTGACACTTAACTGTCAGTTCCCTGAATAAGGGTGATAAGATGACAGCATTTGCAGCATTTTTGCTTTAAGAAAGTGTTGGTTTCTTAAAACAGCTATCAGGTCTTCTCCTTTCTACACTTCCTAAGATGCTACTTCTGGTTCAACATAACTCTGGACCAAGGTAGGAAGGATTATTAGCAAGTCACCTGGAAGCTTTTTGCCACATAAGATCTCTGGGGAGACCACAGGAAGCTGAAAAAAACATTGCTTGGTTAAGAATGGGAGATTAATTCAACCAAATGATTAGTTTAGTGTCTAAATCAATCCCCTGGGCTCCAAAGTAGAAAATAAGTGCATTAGACTCAACTATCCAAACCCAAACGACATACAAGTCTTTGCTGCCAAAATTGAACTGTAGGGCTTTCGCAGACAAGGGGAGGTACAGTGACATCCAGGGCTACATATATTAAATCAATTTTTTTTCAGCTCTCAGCTTTGGGTTTTTCAACCTTTTAGTTGTCACTGTCTGCATTCTTATCTATTCCTTATTCCTACCCTCAGCAGGGAAGTAACTCATAGTGACAAAGGAATTTTAATGTCAGATGCAGGATATTCAGACATTCCTTAAATTCCTGTGTTTGATCTGTAAACCTGCTCAACTGAATCAAAGGACAGCTGATACCTCCTAATCACAGCAGACCTCAACTGCTGGAAACCAAGGCAGCAGGCAAACACTGAACAGAAAGAGAACTCCCTCTCCCATTAGATATGCAAATTAGCTTCACAGATCTCTCAGTTAACTACTCGCCTGTCCCCTCCTCAAAAGAAGCGCACTAACACTTCAGTTCTGATGTATATTTCATGGAGAGGCTACTTAGGTTCCAAAATACTCCATACTTAACTGCTCTTCACTAGTATTCCTCCAAAAAAAACTTTGATTAAAAAATAAATTTTCAAAATTAAAAAAATTTTAAAAGCCAGGTACATATAAGTTATGAAAAAGTTTTTCGTGTTATTCAAAATAATGCAGTGTATATCTAGTAGGTACCCACAAAGACATCCTTAAAAATGGATGGTCGATGTTCCAGAATGCTGTTTAGAAGACCTGGAGACAGTGAAAAAGTGTCTTGGGAGGTAAATATGAATGAGTTTTCCCAAGCTACTCTGTGTAATTCAAGGCTCTCTGATTCTTCACATTGAAGATTTTAGTTCTCTTAGTATATATTTCCTAAAACTGGAATTTTAGGACTAGACTTACCAACTAGAATTTTTTTGTTATTGATGAATGTCATTGGCTTTCCCATTTCTCCACCTAACCACCAGATGATGGTTTCATGACTCAAACCCGGGAAAATTGTTCTTATCTCTCAGCAGTGACTAGCTTATCAGTCCAGTTCAGATAAAACGGGTGAGGGGGTAAACAATAAAGAGACAAAAACTGGAACCTGGGAAAAGAAAAACCGTGAATATTTAGTATTAGTCTCTCAAGAGAGATGGTCTAGGTCTTTGAGCACAGGAGAGGTTCTTTATGAAAAGTGTGCTATTTCCCACCACTGACAGAGAAGGATATGCATAAATCTCCAGCAGAAACCTTCAGTGTTAAATTGCAATTAAAAATTCCTAACAATAAAAGATCTTTATTCATGTCACTGAGTTTCAAAGCAAACGTTTCCTCTTCTGAGATGATCTAAACTAGGCGAGACCTCTATTAATGTAGTTGGTTTATGACCAACCCTGTCTAGAAGCAAAGAGGAGGGATAGAATGTTCTTTCAAAGGCCCTTGCTAGCCCTGGATTTTTAGTACCAAGAAGTGGGCTTCCCTAGGTGATAAGAACAAATGTATTAAAGCAGCTTCATCAAATAGCAGCAATTGCTTTTCTATTATAAATGCAAAAAGATAGCAACTCAGTGACTCCTTTCAAGAGTATTCCTCACACAAAATATGGCTTGTCCTTTGAGAAACTCACTAGGGATTCTACATCTTTAAATTTGCAAAGTTGAGTTTATCAAAACAATTATCATACTTACTAAAATCCAGTCATTTGAAATTACAGCCATATTTTTCTATCCCTATGTTCAACCATGCCATTTCCCTCATCAAATCTACTGATTCCCCATCAATTTTTTAGAGTTCAGTTGGTTCCAAGGTTTACATTAGACAGTCCTACCATCCTCCCACCCCTGACTACCACAGCTGCCCCTTTTGTTCTAGCCAAATAAATCTCTTGGCACCATTTTTCTTACTCCCACTGCTACCTCCACATCATCCTCCACCCACTGTGTCTGGAACAGTCTCCCACTTCCTCCATCTGCCACTTTATCTCTCTCCCTTCAATCATATCATTGCCTAAAAGGCCACCTCTCCCAGGAAGTCTTCCTTAATCAAAATTAGGACTCTAACAGATACCACCTGACACTGATGTCTAATGAATCTCAATTTTTTAGAACCAGAAACGAAAGGGATGCAAAGGTTGCAGGATGTCAGCAGACATTTTACTCTCTGAAGACAGAAATTATCTTTCAGGGATAACAGGCAATCCTTTATAACTGACTAGGGGTGATGGTGGTGGTGGTAGAATATATTTTCTAAGAGAAACAACTATTTAAAAGAGACCATTTCCATAAACCACCCTTTTTAAAGACTGAAGTCCTCTATTCCAATTCCCTCAGATTGTTAAGAGTTTCCTTTTCTCAACCCCTAGATGAAGTCTGTTAGCAATACATGCATGTTTACATCCGTCAAAGAGTTTGAGCAAATGTTTCCAGTAAAGCACACAATATTTTAATTAGATGTTTTGAATGCTGAAGGAGTAAGAATCAATCAGCTACTGGATGACATCTGTGCAGATTCTGAAGAAGTTATTTCTATGCACAACTTTGCTTCTAACACAAATGAGATAGCATGACTCCGAGTTTAGCTTCTTATTCTTCAGAAAGGTTTGAGGACCAAGTTTCAGATGTGGTGGGGTTATTCACCCTCATATCTAGCGAGTCCCATCTATGAAACTGCTTTAGTTTTGTTTTACATGAGCAAAAATAGCTTTTATTGTAGGCTCGCTTTTCACTGTTGAGAAATGAGGGTTAAGGTCTCAAATCCAAGCAAAGCGGGGTCGGCTGCATCATCTCCATCCTCCTTGATTGGTATCCTGGGTAACCGACACACATGTTAGCAGAGACAGTGCAGCGTGATGGGGCAGGCATCCAATACCCTAAGTATGCTTTAGTTACCAGAATATTTGACACACCCACAAATCAAATAGCAAAACATTTTAATCCATTAATTCTAAAAATAACAGACATTTTATATCCGGTGCCACCTCCTCAAAAGTCTACTGCAGATTAGACAGCCTGACTGTGAAGTACAAAGCCAGACATTAAAGCTGAAGATGCAGTTTGGGACAAGACCATCATGGGGAGATTTTCCTCCCCTTTGCTCTTAAACATAAATTGTCAGCTTAAAAAATCCTTAGAAGGAAAAACTGTTCTCACACGCTGTAACCCTTCTCTTAAATTTAAAAACTTTACCTGTCCGCAATGTTTGTAGGCAAAGCAGATCATCAGAAAACCTACCTCCCAAGTACAAGAATCTGAGCTGGACTCACGGACTAATGACTGTGGTTTACTTCTATTTCTACCAATACTGTGATGTGAGGTACTATGGTTCTTGTTTTAGTTACAAGAGGTGTTAGGAATGAATGCCCACTCACATTTAATAATAACTCATCTAGCGCACAACTCTGCAGCACAATACCAACAACAGGAGTGTTTTAAAGCAGGGCAGAGAAGAAAGTAGACATTAATACAACTTAAGTTTTCCTTTGTCCTTCCTCTCATTTTACAATGAGAATTCAGCACAAAAACAAAACTCTCCAGAATGCCCATACTGTCCTTCAGCCCACCACATTCCAAACGTCTGATTTCTGATCCCAAGTCCTTAGAGCCTCAGGCTTTAGTGATGTATCCTTCTCGGATGAGGAAATCATAGATTTTCCGGGTTTTGTTCACGTCTATCTTGATCAGTGCTCTTGCCTGTGCCAGTCTCAAGCCTCCTTGTTTGTTACATTCGTTCAACAGAGCAGATTTGTATTCTAAATAGGCTCCAGGGACCAACCTCACCATCTGACAAAGCTGCAAGACATGGCAAATTTAATAAACATTAACATCTGTCATTCTCATGATTTAATCCAACAGGTATAGCCAAAATAAAAAAAGAGTGACATCAACCTCCAACTATTTATAGGAACTATTGGGTGGCTATACCACATTCCATTTAGTGTCATCTCTGGAGAGAACACCCCCTACGGGCAAACACCCAGGAACAGAAAGTCAAGGGGTGATGCTAGGAGAGTCTTTAGCACGTGCAGGCTGGCTCAGGGGCCTGGGCCTGTCAGGGAATAAAAGCATGTGTTCCTGGGGAGCAGCCTGGCTCACTCAGGAGTCAAGCAATAAATGCCTACGTAGAAGCCCAGCACCATTCCAACACAGTCAGTCAGGGAAGAGCCACAGCACACAGGGGTAAGGTGAGGGTGCAGACACTCTGACTCTTGAGAGTGAATCACATTATCTTTAGTGTCGATATGAAGCAGTAGTCCCCTGCTTTTGTAATTACATTTCCTACGTCAGAAGGAAAGGAAATATAGAGACTCTGTTAAAAAGGGGCCACTTTAGCTGCTAAAAATCTAGAAAGCTGGCTCAATTCCAGTTCACCTGCCATTATTCAGCTATGAGGAGTCTGAGACCATGATGTAGGTAAGGGTAAAAAATTGCTTGAAATTCTAGGGCATTCAATACTTTATCAGACTGGCCTGTGACCCTCTTTAGAAATACTTAGATATAACACACACTTCCTTCTACTCCCAAACTAATCTTTACTGTTCTTGGTGGATAAAAGGCTAATATTGCCGATTCTTGTTATTTGCAATAGTTTTGTTCTTATAAAGTCATTGTGGACACTGAACTAGTGAATATTGAACCACTGCTTCTATGGAAAATATAGGCTTAGGTTCCTGCAAGCTTCTGTTTACAACATTTTGTCAACTGATCAACATATAACCTTGTTTTATGTGTGTTTCTCTTTAAAGACATCTTATTTAATATGTCTTGTTGATTCATTAATATTGAACTCAGGGCCAACAGCACTGTAACTCATGCCTGCACAAACCTTGCTTAATCCCTGTATTTTCTCTGTAAGGGATATATAGCCTTCTTGCATTTAGGAACACTGGGCAGCACTTCAGGACCATGCTTAGTGATAATTTGAAACAGAAATCACCAACAAAAAGTACAGAAAAATACAAAAAACATGACACTCAATAGACCACAAAAAGGATGCTTGTTTACAGTATGAGAGCTGAAACAAGGCAGAGCATTGCTTTGTTCAATCTCATCCGGGAAGGTGTGCGTTGGACAACTCCAATTTTCTCCCACTATGCACGTGTCCGTGAATGACCACAAAAACACTTCAAGTTTTGACTTTGGGGTTACAAAAAAATTTTAGTGAGTAGGTGAATTCACGAATATGGAATTGAAAAATAATGAGGATTGACTGTACTAGCCCACCACACTGTGATTCTTCTTTATTGTCTGACCTGACCTAATGTCAGGGGGTGGCAGATGGGGAGACTGATCTTGGGAATTGTAAAAGGAGCATATGAGGAGCACAAGAGGAATCCCTCTGTTGGAATGGACTTCAGAGCCATGGCACATTCTTTTGAAAACTCTTGATGCCTCTTTTGTGGCTGGGTTTAAAATTTAGAAACAGCCAAAAGCAATATGAAGACAAGTCTGATGATTACAGTGGGAAAGCAGGTCATGGTATTTTTTTATTAAAATTAATGTGTGACTATATTGATTTTTTTTATGGTTATAAGCACACTCTGAAGACAATTCCAAAAATATTTTAAGTGATGGTTATATTACTGGAGTAAGTGTTGAACTTCCCAAAGTGGCCATTCTAATAGGAAACACTTATTTTCATGAAAAAGTTATTTTAGGTTTATAAAAAGTTAATTTCATAAAGTACTTAATAGCACAGTATCCAGCACATGGTAAATGCCCAATGAATGATAGATGCTGCTATTATTTAATTTTCATATGACACGTTCTTCCCCCAGAAGAGGAATGGTGGCAGAATGAGGAAGAAAGGGGTTCTTTGAAACTCCCTGAGGTTAGCTCTTTAGCTCTTGGACTTCTCCTAGGATAGATTACAACTGTGCAGACATATCAAATGAGTGGAGTAAAAGGGGGTTTGATCCTGTAATGGGTTTTCAGTGACAACTCAATGAATAACCAGCAGCAATGGGTTTGGTTTTGTTTGTTTATGCTCTTTCCTCTAGTTCCCCTTTTTTTGTTACCTCCTTTTCTTTTTCATTCAGCTTCTCTGTGCCAGGGAGGCCAGTGAGGTTCAAGGGTGGTGCACTTCGTCTACCTATAAACACAGAAAAGGGAATACATTTATAGGTGTGACAGTTCCTCAGGTATAAAATACACAAAATTCAGCGTGCCAGGCCAGCTAGATAAAGGATTGTATATCCAGCTACAGGAATCTCTACTCATCCGCTCAGGCCTCAGTTTAGCTAGCAACATGGACACTCCAAACTTTCACTTGAAAATATAAATGGTACCATAATCCATGTGCCCTTTGCTCTGCCAAAATACACACACAATCACACATACCTTAGCATCAAACGACTACTCACAGTAGTTATCATCTATTTCTTCCTAACCAAATGACGGACCCTAAAATCTAAAGTCCAGATGTCATCCAGTTAAGAAAGGTCACACACTGCCTGCCTTGACAGCTGATGAATGGAAATACCAACTCTGTAGGAGAGACATTCCCTAACCCTTGCCACTCTGCCAGCAGCACAAGGCAAACATGGTAATTAAGTACCATTTGCCTTCAGATCAAAGGCAGACTGTTAGGCCAGCATAAGGCCCTTCTTATTTATTATGTGAGGGAATATCTGTTCCTTCCAAAGAAGCTCTGTTTACCTGAACAATCCACACAAGGGAACAATGAGCTATTATACTACAAGGCAGAGGCTGAGATCAATTCACATACCTGGGCAAGAAACCCAAGTAGGAGTTCACTGCCCAGGATGAGAAGCTAGACGTGCAAAGTTATTTTCCTTTGTTTTCATCATATGTTTGGGATTAGTGTTCAGTTGGGGGCAGATGGACTAAGTTACACAAAAGAAAACGTAGACTAATATAACAACAAGTTTTAAGGGGGTCCTTTTTTAGGGTAGCAGAGAAAGGGGATGGACTGTTACAGGCTGCTCTGTTGGAAATGAGGCTCCTCTGTAATGTCAATAAAGGAGATAAGGCTTCTCTACAACCAGCAGGCCTAGCCTTATCCTCAAATGCTCAAGAATGGAGACTTAAAATCATATGGTGTCTCACAAAAATCATCAGAGGCTAGGCTACAATCAATGATGCCAGGATTCCAAATGCAGTGCCTCAGAAGCAACTCAGAGCAAAAAGGGAGAAAGGGGTCTCCTCAGCCTAAACACAGGGAATGAGGAAGGCTAACACTAGCCTGGGAAGCAACAATGAATACCTGAGTATGGCTGGTTCAGAAAACACAAATATCAAAGTCACACATTGATGTTAGCCTGCTCATCCATTTTAATTAGCCAATATTAAGTTATCTGCATTTCTGTAGTTAGATTTTTAGGGGGAGGAGAAGGGCACTTGGAAGTAAGAAACTTACAAAATAAAACTTGTATCTAGCTGGTTTGGCAACTCACTAAAAGTTTCCTTTTTCTCCCTTAAGTATTAAAAATAATTGCTTAGAACAAAGGAATAAAAAAAAACAAAAAACAAAAAAAACCCATCCCTAAAGTAGTCTTTTCTGAGCCCTATCTAGATCCTGAATTTACTGAGGGATTTTGAATGTGATCACAGGTCTGTTGTTCCAAGCCTCCAAAGAATGGTGAAACTGCACATGGCTTGTCTTTTTGACTACTCTGTTTCTAATCAGTGGTGTGGTCACATGTGATCAGGGGAAATGGCTATCCTACCACATGGAACAGAGGAGACTGAAACCATGAAAATGGGCAAAGAAATACCACACCCTTGGTTTCAGAGCTCCTTATATAACTAATACTCCCCCCCCCCCAAATTACCAGTTACTGATTACCAATCACTAAGGATTGATTATCAGACAGCATATAGATTAATTTAGCAGTGTAAATTAACCTAAAAATAGGACACACCCAAAGAGGAAAAGCCTAAGATATAGAAATACCTTAAGTCTCCAGCTTACAAAGAAATTCTAGGTTTTCTGGCAAATAACGTGTCTTTTTGCTCATACTGGATACAAAGCTTTTAATTTATCCCCTGCAGGACAAATCTCAAAATTTGTATTAGATACAACCACAAGTAAATTAACTAACCATGAACATTGGTAAAACAAAGAAGACACCTCTCTGGAATTCGTCCTTCCCCTGTCTCTGTACTCTTAACTCTGAGGATAGTCCCTGACTGGCCATGAAGAATCTGAAAACTTGTGATGTTTTATAAACTGGGCTAACACTTGCTTATCATCACTCTGCCTAATCATCCCACTCCACAGAAGGGGAAGGGGTGTTACAGGGTCACTGTATCTCCTAAAATGCAAACTTCACAAGACTTGCTCCAGCCAGAGAAATAATTACCTGAATTCGAAGCCATTGGAATAGAAGGGCTCAGGCCAGAATCACTACAATAAAGAAGAGGAATTTAAACTTACGTCATATCGAGAAGGCAATTTCAAAAAGCTCCTGTGTGACTGGGCGCCATTCTTTATGTGAGTCACTTTGAAGAGATATAATGAAATAGATTGCAGTATGTTTTACAGGACATGCCACTGTACTAACCAGGAAAAACATCCTGTTCTGGGGGAAAAATATCTCTTGGACTTCTTGAGGCAAGCTGTTAGCCTAGGATACCACTGAGATTATTCATGGGGAAGGGATAGGAACGTGACTCTCCAGTGGAAACCTCATCAGTAGATATGGAGGGGGAGAGGGTGCGTCAGTGGGAGGCTAAGGGGGAATATACTAGTTTTTAAAAACAGGATCAAAGTAGCAAAGTAGGATCTAGAAGGTCAGTTATGTTTATCAAAACTGTCAGTACTGCACTGTTTCTAAGATGGACTGCTAAAATCTTTCTGAATTCTTCTAGCTGCCCAATTACTATTAGTCTGCCATATAGGGGGCCCATGGAAGTGTCAGAAAATACATGTAAAAGCCAAAGTGTTCAAGAGGGAATGTCTCCATCACTCTAGACTAACTGCTCACATGTCAGCTTGCCGGCGAAGCCACTGCTGGCAAGCACTACTGTCTTGGATATACTGGAGAACTTCGGAGAGCATGGTGCGTTTAAGACGTTCTTCCTCTCGTGTCTTCTTGAGGTGATCATAGGTCCTGGCACCTGGAGGTGTAGAAAATGCCATGACTGCAGTGACCATGCAGCAGACCTGAAGGGCTTCCTACCTGACCAGCAAACAGTTGGTCTTTTTTTGGTTTCCTTAGCAAAACTTCTTCCACAATTATTTTTCCAAGAGCAAAGTACATTTCCCCGAGTCTGAAATCTCCTTTCTTGACACCAAATGAAATGTTTTTCCCTTTTCTATCATTAAGAAAAAAAACAAAAAACCAAAACACCGAAAAGTACAAGGAAAATAACAGTCCCTCCTATTTCCACCCCCAAAAAGTAAGTAACTTAATATTGTCATACTTATTTCCTGTCTTATTTTTTCTATTTATATATTTTTCAAAGTCACACAAGTGATAAAAGAATATACTCTTCCTTAAAAAACAATTAGAATTACAAACAAAACTAAGTCCTCTTTGGCCAGTACAATTCCTTTCCCCTATTTCCCAGAGGCAACTGATAATCAGGTAACCAAAACCCGGTATCAGAGTCTTCATATGCATCTTGAGAAATAAAAAAGTTACAGGTTTTCTTTTCTTATATGTTAACAAGGGTATACAGATTCCAAAATACCACATCGGCAGGTTTCAAACTATGTTCCACAGAGCTCCAGTATACCATGGGATACTTAGGGGTTAGTGTGAAAAGCAAGGGAAGTGCCAAATACTGAGCTCTACACATAAGCCATCAAACTCAACCAAAGCAGTTCCATTTTTATTTTATTTATAGACTGGAGTTTCACATAAAATTTCATCTCAAAAATGTTTCCACTGTTAAAAATAATGTAAGAACCATTATACTTGGCTGAATGTACACCCACGGGGCTATATTAAGAAGCAGAGCTACTTGTAGGTAGTAGGTGATAGCTTTCAACCATCAGGGGGACTTGAAACAGGAAGAAAGAGGGAATGGGAAAGATCATTCCAACAATAACAACAAAACAACAGAAGCTATTTATTGAGGATTTACTGTGTGGTAGGTACTGTGCTATGCTTTTTACACACAATCTCTAACTTAATTTTCATACTAATGCTAAGAGACTTAGAAAACTTATGTAACTTGAACAGAATCATTGAGCTGGTGAACAGGAGAGCCAGAATCCAAACCCAAGTCAAAACCAAGTTTGAGTCTAAACCCCCAGCTCTTAACTACTATAATACACTGCCTTTCTCTTATGAACTGGCTCTATTACTAACTAGCTCTTTAATTTCTTTAAACCTTAGTTTCTTCATTAAATGGAAATAATAGTACCTATTTCATGAGTTTGTGATGAGGATCAAATAATATGATCCAGGTAAAATGCTTAGCACAGCATCTGGTGCATGGTTGGCATCTCATACATGTTGTTGTTAGGTGCTGTCAAGTCAGTTCCAACTCAAAGCAACCCCATATACAACAGAACGAAACACTGCCCGGTCCTGCGCCATCGTCGAAATCGTTGCTATGTTTCAGCCCATTGTTGCAGCCACTGTGTAAGTCCCTCTCATTAAGGGTCTTCCTCTTTCTCGCTGACCCTCTACTTTACCAAGCATGATGTCCTTCTCCAGGGACTGGACCCCCTGATAACATGTCCAAAGTATGTGAGACAAAGTCTCGCCATCCTTGCTTCTAAGGAGCATTCTGGCTGTACTTCTTCCAAGACAGATTTGTTTGTTCTTCTGGTAGTTTATAGTATATTCAGTATTCCTTGCGAACACTATAATGCAAAGGCATTGATTCTTCTTCAGTTTTATTTATTGTTCAGCTTTCCTATGCATATGAAGCAATTGAAAATACCATGTCTTGGGTCAGGTGCACCTTAGTCCTCAAAGTGACATGTTTGCTGTGATTAATAGATTACTACCACAACCCCAAGAATGTGGGATGCAAACACCTAGAGCCAGTTGAAGCTTGGTTATTAAGAATGATCAGACCATGTATCACTTAATTTAAAAGGTTTGAGGCTAAAAACTGTCAATATAAAACACTTTTTTTTTAGTAGTCACAGAAGAATCCTAAATCTAAAACAGCACCTCTCTTATCTACCTCAGATAATCCGCATAAGGTATTTATAGGGCTTAAGTAGATGAAATGTTACTAGAAAGTAAGATCAAAAGCTCATTCTGAAAAAGCAAAATGTGTTTTCAAAAAAAAAAAATATCATAACACCTTAAGAACAGAGCCTTCTCTGGAAGACACTTGCCCTCAATATGTAGCTTAAGCATACTTACTACAAAAATTGGTAATGCCTGCTGTCCTATATTCCTGGAGCCTCTTGATTTCCCTTCGGAGTTCAAATTCCACTGTTTTCCCCAAAAAGAACAAAGAGAAAAATTGAAAGAACAAAATTAACATGAATGAGCAGTTTTGCTTATTTTCAGTAATCCTGCCTTCTATAAAAGACCGGGTAATTCCATTTAGAGAATCTTACTTGTTAGTAGCTTCTCATTAGAAAAACCTACTCCAGTTGTCCTCCAGCTGCTGTCTCAGAGAGAGCAGCTGAAATTGTCTCTTAGAAAACTTAGAGAATTGGCTGGATTCATTTATCTACAGAATACATATAATTTTTTTAAACAACCAAGTTTCCCTGCTCTGATAAAATTTCTAGCCACATAACCAAATTATTTCATGAAACATGTGTCTGTTACTACTTGATGTGTCCCTGATGCAAGAGAAGGACAAATGCTCTGCGCTCAAGAACCAGACAGTTTCTTTATAGTTTTTCTCCTTTAGGGACAAAAAAGCATTGTTTTCCATAAAGCAAAGACTTTTTCCTCCTCTGAGCTCACAGATCAGGTTGCAGTACTTGGGGTTATTATGTGATACAACATTCAAATTTGGGTACTTTTGGAACAGACGATAAAGAAAGAGCCTGGACAGACCATGGGGTATACTCTGGAGGTGACACATAAACCAGGGATGACACAGGCTGGGGCAGGGAGTAAAGGATCACTCACCCAGTACAAACCACACAAAGAATGCCAACTAAACAGGGTGTCTGGTGAGGACAACCAATCTGACTCAGATAAATGCCTGCAATGCTTATGCAGGAAATATTTGCATGATGACGACAGGAAAGGTAAAGTACCTTTCCAGAACTAAACTGAGGGGCCAAATACAAAAATCTTATGATGAAAAGCTACAGAATAAGCCACCTAGTCCAGATTATTTTAAAGTCCAGTCCTTACTGTCTTAACAACTTCAATTTTTTATAGTGAAAATCAAACACTAACTGGGTAAAGCTCTCTTAGGAATACTCCAGAGAAATGCAAGACCAATGATGGAAGCACTATATCCACAAGTCATCCAACTCTGTCCTCATTTTTAAAACTAGTTTTAATATTAAAATATTTATGGGTAAAATAATATGATGCCTGAGATTTACTTAAAAATATTCCAGTTAAGGGTGGGAACGAGGTGGGCAGTAAAGATGAAAGCAGACTGGCCAAGTGTTGATAATTGTTGAAGCTGGGTGATAAATATGTGGGGGTTCATTATACTATCTTTACTTCTATATATATTTGAAAACTTCCATAATAAAAGGGGGAAAATACTGCTAAACTACTTTTTATGTGGGAAAAAAGGTAAGCCGTTAGGCTTTTTAATCTCTCTTCTCCCACCCCCACAGTCCCAAATTTATCTCATGGTAATAAAGGGGAGCAAAGCCAGCAATATCCATTTATTTATTTATAGAACTTCACAAAAAACATACTATTATCTCTCCTATTTATATAAACACACACACACATACTCGTTCAAGGCTCAAAAACCACCTACATGCATGGCTTTCAATGAACTTGTCATGTTCCACTGGTCCCACAATCCTTGCAAATCGCCTCATGGCTTCATAAAGGTCTTGGACTTCCTTGGGATACCGCCGTTCCATTACTTCAGAGAAAGTAAAAACACAACCATGTCATGGAGAACATAAGGATTCCTAAATTTTCTGCATTTCTTTTACAAGTGAAATGGGAGGACGTTAGTCCTAGCCTCCTATGACTAACTTACCCATGACAGGAAGCAAACAGGAAAGCTAAGAGTGCAAAACACTAATCATGATTAACACTCATCACGGTAACTATCACATAGAAATGTTGTTACCACTAGAGATCATCTCCACTCTGAGCACCCTGGTGACCTCCCATATCTCATTGTCTTTTAATGTGAAAGACAATCAAAGGCAGATTGTGCATTCTCAGGAAAAATGTTAGCTAAAATCTCTAGTATTAACTTGCACAGAGACACAAGGAAACTGCAGCCACAATAATCCATCTAAAAGTTGTAGATTCTCCTGGGAAAAGTGTGTGATCTCTTGCCTGCCCTACCTGGAATCTTCTCCCTACCCACAAACCCTCAAGTGAGACATATATTTCTTCACTCTCCATATGGGTCTTTTGCCTTTCTCTTAAATTAAGTACTGCAACTTAATTTACTACTAATGAAGTTATATTTTGGTAACTACCATGTGCAGGGCAGCAAGGACCAGCAACTTTGGGGATCACCACTGACCACATTTCTAATGTAAGAGATACTGACAAAGAGGATGGGTGTAAAACCAATCGACAACCACTGATAGTTTGGAGGGGCCAGGAACTCGTGAACTACTGCTCAATCATTTCAATTAGATAATCGACAGAACTAGGCTAGTTCTGTCTACTCCTGAACTAGATACAAGCGTTCACTTATGACTTATTTAAATTAAACCCTCTTTTCAGATGAATCTCTTCCTTGCAGGAAACATTCTTGTCCACAAATTCTAGGAGCTGATGTGATCAGTAGCCATAGATTGATTATTTTCACTACCAAAAAACCCTCACTGCAGGAAAAACACAAAAGAATTTGGCGTAAAATTTTAAAGTTTGCAGAAGAAACAAAACAAAACTTGCCTACCATATCAAGGTCACTTGTACATTCAGTATAATGGCAACTGAATACGTCTGAAACCACATTGCACATGCCACTTCTACATTCTCAGAAGCAACAAAGCTTCCCCATCAGCACTCTATTTTAAAAAATATAGTTAACAGAATAATGAGGCCCAGCTGACCTCTGTCCACCAGCTGAGAATAGAATTTATGTGAGAGTCAATGTCTACTATGAGTCAAGGTCAAAACTCAGCTGACTTATTCTGGAAAGCCCAGGAATTCAGACAAAGGAACCTACAACTGTGGCTACCAGAACACAACCAATTATCGTCTATAGAAAGGGCCAGGGAAATCTGATCCTGAATTATTTTTGTAAACCTACAGCTCTTGATGAGGATGGGGTTAAACAGGCAATCCCATACATTGCAGAAGGAATATAAATGGATTCAACCATTTTTTAAAAAACAATCTGGCAGCATGTGTCAAGAGTTTTTAACGCTCATACTCTTTGATGTATTAATTCTACTTCTGAGAATCTATTTTTAAAAAAATATCTTAAATATAGACAGAGCTTATTCACAAATAAGTTCATCACGGCATTATTTATGCAGATTAAAACAACTGAAGATAAGCTACATATCTAACAATAAGACAGATTAAACATATAATTATATAGCTAAATATATATGTACACATATATGTACACACACAACATATTATAGAACTTTTAAAAGTGACATCCTCAAAACACCACATTTGAAAAATATGTAAGGTTAAAAAAAAAAAAGGACACAAAATGTAACATACTTATGATCATGACTATATATTTTTTAAAACTACATATAGACATTTATTTAGATTGAAAAGACATACAACTATTATAAATATTTTAATATAAATATTGTGATGATTATTATTATTATGAGATCATCCTTATTTGCTGAACAAACTCTACATTATAAAACAAGAAAAAGTACAGAGACTTTTTCTGTCCAGCTTAGATATCTCCTATATTTAAAACAATAAAATCAACATTACTATTCATTTTAAAATCATTATAGATTATCATCATCGTATAATGTTAAATGTAATTTTTTTTGTTTGTCTTCCACCATGCAAAATAAAGATATCAGTTTCTGTAGATTTTTCCATGAAAATGTTTTTACAACCTGACGATCAAGGTTATGTAATGTTTAACATGTAGTTAGAAAACATGACCCAATCCATTTCCAGAAAATATTACATTAATATTCATGCTGTGTACTAAGTTTTTTAAAAAGAATTCTAATACAAAGGTTGGTAACTATAAATTAATGGTTCTTAACTCTCACTGTGCATCAGAATCACTTTGAAGGCTTTTAAAAAATACAGCTGCACTAGCTCCATCCCCAGAGATTTTTAGTCTGAGGTGATGCTCAGGCATCAGAATTTTTTAAAGCTTTCTAGGTGGTGCTAATGTGCTACTTGGATTAAGAATACTGCCCAAACTGATTTGTTTTAAACTATTTAATAATGTTGAAAGAAATTTTAAAATAAAGAAAACAGCTAATACTTACACTGAAACTTTCTAAGGTTGATCAGTCCATGGTCTCTTATAATTCTAGAATGAAAAACCACAATAATCTGTACATTATAATTAGTTTCACATTTAATGTTTTCCACAAGTTGTTTTTATTAGAAATCCTAAACACTTTGAGGTAGAACACTAAGGTCTAAAGAAGTCATTCCCCACAAAGTTCTGCAGGTCAGTGAATCACTTATACAATTTTAGGCTTCCAAGCATCACAGATTTTCCCTCTCCTTGGGCAAAATAGGCTCTCAATAGATATCCTGGTTGAATAAATGAATCAATGAGCCCTCACAAATACTGAAAAACAGGTCTGTCCCTTAAGATGAAACAGAAGGGAAATCTGTGTCCACATCATAAAAATCTATTCAGATTGGGAAAAGGATAATTGAGAACAGCCATTTAAGGGAAACCTATTAGCCATAAAAGGGCACCATGATCACACAATGAACATTTACAACTGTGCATTCACATAATGCTTTGAAGCCATTCGAAGTATATATATAGTGCATGTTTTAATGGAAGGGATCACAGAACATAAGATCATAAAACAGGAACCTTAACTACTGAGTTCCACAATATTCTTTAGCTCCAATTGTGTGTTTTAAGTACAACAGAATTTAACAAGCCATGCAGTCATGTGTCTGGAACCTTTGATTTATACCAGAAGTATTCATGACTAGGAATGAAGCTTCTCACAAGAGCAGCTGGGTAAGCTTCTTCAGTACTTCATGAAGGCTAACTCCAGACATGCAGAGAGTAAGCTTTAGCTTAAAACACATCTTTGTCCCTCAAGACTGCCTCCCAAGTCGCTCTCCTTTTTACTGTTGAAATAGCACTAATAACACAATAATATGCCCACACAAATACACACACATACACACACTCACACCCTCTGCATACCCTTCTTTGAACTTGTTTAATCTCTGTAATCTAAAAGGGGTCTGGGATCCATAATTTCTAAATCTGAATGTATTTTTTTTGATCTGTTGCAATGAGAAGGAATAACCAGGAGTCCCTGAAACTTGTTCAGAATTTCTTTGAAATCCTTTTAGATGAAAGGCTTCTCATAAAAAATGAGCAGTTAGAACGACAGCATTAACGAAAATCATAACAACTTAGTAACACCACGAATTTATCTTGTTTTTTTCCAAAGAACTCAAAACAGTGCACCCACGTAATGATAGTGCTGGTTATCATAACATCAGCGAGAGGTAAGCAGAAGGTAAAAACAGGGTGGAACCTCCCAGGTCGAGAAGGGAGAGTGTTGACATGTCGTGGGGTTGTTAACCAATGTCATAAAACAATATGTGTACTGACAGTTTAATGAGAAACTATTTGTTCTGT
>NW_004443990.1:404379-478980 GCF_000243295.1 Trichechus manatus latirostris
TGACATGTCGTGGGGTTGTTAACCAATGTCATAAAACAATATGTGTACTGACAGTTTAATGAGAAACTATTTGTTCTGTAAACCTTCACCTTAAGTACCAAAAAAAAAAACCAAAAAAAAAAAAAAAAAACCAGGGTGGGAATTATTATCCCCATTTGACAAACGGAAAAATTGAGGCCCAAGGAGGGTAAGTGTTTTTCCTGTGGTCACGAAATGAGTCACAGGTAGGATGTTTTTGTCAACTACGTGCTGTAAATAGTCCAAAGCTGAAAGAAGGCAGGATAATTTTCTATACTTACTTTTTCCGCCTTTGTCTCTCCTTTAACCTGGAATGATAGATATCTACCACAGCCATCTTCAGAGCTATAAATAAATAAACAAATAAAGCTAAGACTGAAAAAAATCATTTAAACTGTTCTAAACTTTGAACTTTATATTGCTAAATAATCCACTCACTGGTCTTTGAAAATTTGTCTCTTAGAAATGTAAAAATATACTAGATACTGAATTTCTCTATCAGTAAATTATTACGAAGTTCTTTTTCCCTATGTGTATATTTATATGGCCTTATTCTGTAGGTAACAATTTCTACTTTTAACTGAACACCACTTTTGGTCATTCCTATGTATATTACTGTTGTTGTGATTAGTTGCAGTCTAGTTGGCTCTGACTTATGGTAACCTTATGTGTAATAGAACATGTGACAATTCCCCAGTCCTGCACCATCTTCATGATCATTGCAGGTATGTTTGAGTCCACTGCTGCGGCTACTGTGTAGTGCCTTCCAACCTAGGAGGCTCATCTTCCAGCACTACATCGAATATTCTGTTGTGATTGATAAGGTTTTCCCTGGTTAATTTTCAGAAGTAGATCATCAGGCCTTTCTTCCTAGTTTGTCTTCGTCTGGAAGCTCCACTGAAACCTGTCCATGGGTGACCCTGCTGGTATTTGAAATATTGGTGGCATAGCTTCCCACATCATAGTACAACAAACTGACAGATGGGTGGTGGATGTATTATTAGTAGCTTTCATGTTTATCAGTTCAACTAAGGGTCTGAATTTGGTAATACACAGGAGTTAGAAATTACATCTATTAGGCATAAAAATGAAGTACTGGCTGTGGTCATAACTGCAAAGAAGTAAGCTCAGGAGACAAGGTCAAGACAGGACTGACATGAATAAGGGTGCAGCACAGACACTTGCCTAGAGTACTAGTTTTCAGTAAGGGAACAGTAAACATTTAGGGGGTAGAGTTTTGCATTCAGTAGTGAAAAGTTCCTTTAAACAGGCTAACCAATCCAGAAGCCATGCCCTGCTTGGTTGTCCACATCCCAATCCTTTCCCGGCTTTAGTCTTTTGTTAAAGACTTGAGCAACAGGGACAAAAGAGGCAGTGGATAACAAAAGTCTTACTCAATACAATAATTCTGGTCCTCTTTCTTCCCTGGCCACTCTTTTTCCATCTTCAGAGTTCCCCAGGGTTCTGTTCTCATCTCTCTTTTCACCCCTCACCTTATTCCTATAAACTCATCCACTCCTATAGTTACAAGTATCATCAAAATATATAAGCTTATGTAAAAGGAAACTGATGTATAAATAAAGAAGCAAAATAAAGTGGCATTCATTCAAATGTTTACTAAACACTAACTACATGCCAGGCACTATTCTGAACGCCAGGGATGTAACAAGTGACCTCTGCCCTCATGGAGTTTATAATCCAGTAGGGTTATAGGCATTATAAGGCTGATACAGAGCACACAGGTAACACAAAGTGTGGTTGCTCATTTGGTCAGATGATAACAGGAGAAGAAACAAGTTTGGGGGAAAGATGATGAGTTCTATTTTAGATATATTTAACTCAAAATGATTACTGGTTCTTTGAGCCAGTATTTCCCAATTCTTTAAACATTTTAAAAGACAGTTACAGTTGCTCCTCATTATTCACGGATTCTGTATTTGCAAATATGCCTGCTTGCTAAAATTTGTTCGTAACCCCAAAATCTATACTTGTGATGCTTTTGCCGCACATTCCACAAAGGGTGGAATGGTCAATTCATGTAAATAAATATATAAATACAGTCAAATATATATGTGTGTGTATATATACGTACATATATATAAAAGCTCACACTAGACATCTATTTTAAGCTCCAGACCCTATTAGATATCTCATTCTCTCATGACCTTCAATTGCAAACTTTTATTCTACCCCTTTGCCATCCTCCAAAACTCAATCTTGGTTAATGGCACCATAGTAAATCTAGTTGTCCAAGACAGAAATTAACCTGGACTCTTCCCTCCCCCTCTCCATATATAGCAGTCAATGAATCTTATCTACAATTAACACTTAAATCTCTTTCAAATTCATCTTTTCCTCTTCACCCCTAATGCTATTCCTTACTTGTCTCACCTAAATCACTGCATCAACCTCCTTACTGCTTCCGATTCTATTTTACTGCAACTCACCTCCCTTTAAATGGTACCAAGAGTAATATTTTAAAGCACAATCTGATCATGTAATTCTTTGCTTATAATTCTTCTATCTACTTACAGGAATTCAAATTCTTATATATTATAAAAGACCCTTTGTTATTTGTATCCTACCTACCTCTCCAGTCTCGGTTCCTACCACTCCCTCTTATGCCCTACACGCTATACACACGAATAACCTGCCCAAGATCGCACAGCTGCTAAGTACAGAGCAGGGATCCAAACTCCAGGTGGTCTGGCTCCAGAGTCCGGAGTAGGAAAGATGCTGAAATTGACAAATATGTTTACTTCCTGTGTTAGTAGGTTCACATTCTCTATGTTAGTCCTATATCCCAAATCTGGCTTAAGTGAAAGGGAAATGTCTATTTTTTTTTAAAAAATCTCAGAAGTAAAAAACTCCCATAGGCTTTTTGTAGTCAGAAAACCTCTAGGGTTAAGAAATGAAGACCAACTCTTAACAATTTCAGAAGAAAATATAAGGAATATATAACTTAGCACTATGCTACATTAAACCATTCTATTCATTTATAATCTTGACTCTGAAGTCATCTTAAAATTTAAATTCAGTAAATTGTGGAATTATTTTAATGATTTGTTATCTCCTTTAACTTTGTGTATGTTGAGAGTTCAGTGTTTTTTGTTTTAATTACTGAACATATTTCCAGAAGAAAAAAGGCTCTAGAAGACAATTTAATGACCTGCTTTGTGTCCTCTGAAAAACTAAAACACATTATTCAAATGTTAGGCAATATAATTTCTAATAATACATCAGCCTTTGCAGCAAAAAATCTGGTTATGTACGAGAATCACTTCTTCATTCCAAAATAGAGCCCAGAGCCTCTGGAATGCTGATAGACTCAAACAGCAATACAGTCTCATTCCTCCTCCAAAGAACGTGAGATCCAAGTTCAAGTTTAGCCCACGGGGGCAATGAGTTAGCAAAAATTTATATGTTCTACCACAGTAAGTTTTAAACTTTGTTCTCAAATAAACTCTTATTTGGAACAGATAAAGTAGATTGAGTCTAGCTGATCTTTTTCTCCCTAACACTAACCCCAACTACCTTTCCCAGTAGTAGCCAGCCCCTAATGGTACCTCCATGAAATAGTCTGACACCTACACTTCTGTTGGAACTAGATTTTAGGGTAGGAAAAAATGGGACCAACCAAGAAAAAGAACAAAACACAACAGCTCATTAGAATCACTAATTTCTTTCACTATCTGACAGCATACCAAAGTTGTTGAGCAACATACAGTCATGATATATTGTTAATATGATAGCCCTCTCAAGATAGCTGAAATAAATTCTAGATACTTCACCCTGACTTATTACTGCACACTTCTCTGCTACCTCTGCCGTTAGGATACTCTCAGATTAGAAGGAAGAAATACCAAAATTTTATATGTCAGGCTCTGAGCAGATGCACTATATATGTATGTAACTTCAATCACAGAATGATGTCCAGGAATAGTTTATCCAGGCCATTCCCTCTTGGGTCTGAGACAAAAATAACCTAAGTCGTATAGCTGGATGATCTAGAGAGGTGAGGGAATGTAATATTTTTTAAAGTTTAAGTATTAACTACCACGGATTTTTTGTTCATTAAGTTTCTAAAATGTTCAAAGATTTAAACAACACTGCTTCATTTTTCCTCGTAACTGCCCACAAACTAAACATAATACAATACTATCAGGTTCAAGATTTAAGGCAATGGTTTTCAAACTTTTTTATTTAGGTAGCAGAACTCTTTCTACAAACGAAATCTTTCTTGATTTATAGGGTTGTTCCATATAAAAGTTCAGATACCAAAGAATGACCCAAACCCTGCCAATGCTTTATAACACAGTTTCTGGGAGAATGATGGGCTTAGAATATTATGCTGGTGGAGCCACATTTTACATCCCTATGTGGTGGAAGGGAAACCCTGGTGGCATAGCAGTAAAGAGTTTGGCTGCTAACCAAAAGGTCAGCAGTTGGAATCCACCAGGTGCTCCTTGGAAACCCTGTGGGGCAGCTCTACTCTGTCCTATAGGGTGACTATGTGTCGGAATCGACTCAACGGCAATGGGTATGAGGTGGGTAGGACAAGAGAGGAGAGGGTGTGTTTCAGACATGCAGTGTAACCAAATATGAGTTTTATAGTAGACTACTTCTTAAGAGAGAGGATGAATTAGGAACTTAACAGTTTAAGGCAAAAAGGAAAGCAAATGTAGAAATAATAGCTAAAATATACTAAGTACTTACCATGTTCCAGGGCCTCTACATGCCTTATCTCATTTATCTGACAATAACAAGATGAGTTCGACAAAAATAAACGCCTTGAAATCCAGTGGGAATTGCTACTAATTTTGACAAAAACAGTTCTATAATTTTTCTAAGACACTACCTTACCATGCTATTTCCTGAGATTTTTATAAGAAGGATTTAATTAAAAAAAAAAGAAAGAAAGGAAAAAACTTAAAAGACTGTGTTAGAAAAAACCTATAAATACTGCTGATAATTGGTTCTACTGCTTGATCATTTTAGTCGTTTAAACTTGTCAACTGGCTCTGGAGAACAAAGAGAAGAAAAGGAACACAAGCAACTGGGAGGAGAACTGGAATTCTCCCAGGGAAAATTCATATTTGAGGCCATTTCTTTTCTTTGTAAAGCACATTCAGATAGAAGCAACTGATTACAATATCTTCACTGCATGAATAACCCAGGGAGGACCACAGCACAGCAGGCAGAAAGAAAATGAGAAGGCAACTACTGTAAGAATGAGGATCACTGGTTCACATTCTACTCAAAGCAACTGGAGACTCCAGTACGAGCTGGCAAACAAAGAACCAGAGATCATTAAAAACAAATCAACCGAATCACCCATGACCTATTCACTGATGGAAGGTCTCTGATAGCTCAGCTCTGGGGAAAGAATAGTCTCCTGTAACTACACTGGGGACTGATAATAAAATTTCCAAAAGACTGTCCTTAAAATATTTCAAGAAGTGGGCAGAAGTCAGAGGCAGCTCCTTCCCACTGCAATGTATTTCTAACATTGTTCAAAATAGCTGGCAACATGTTTCTGTTTTCCTGACAGAAGGCACTTACTGCTTGCTTGGCAAGAAAACCAACTCAGAGGCCCTAACTGCAGAGAGGCCAATCAAAATCCTTACTGCAACCAAACAAGCACAAATGTGTGACTCAGGTATTCCCCAGAAGCAAAGCTGCTTTAAAGTCAGTTCCCCACAAAGCTTTTGATCAAGATGCACACAATTTAACCCTGTGACCTAATGGTTAAAGTGGCCAACTAGGATGCCTTAGGCAAGTTACTTAGCCTCTTTGTGCATTTCCTAAATATACAACAGGAAAATATAGATCTATTCCTACTTTTCAGGAATGTGGCAACGCTACGTTACTGTCGTTGTTAGGTGCCGTCAAGTCGGTTCCGACTCCTAGCAACCCTATGTACAACAGAACAAAACACTGTGGTAAGGCAACAGAAGATAAATGTGAAGCCTCACAAAAAATATATATATATATATGGCAACACAGATTCAAAGTTATAAACGCAGTAAGTATAGCACAGAATTAAGAGTGTAAACTAGAGATGATTCTGCCACTTGCTGACTATATGACCTCAGGCAAGTTACTTGACATTTCCGTACTTTAATTTCTTCATCTGTAAAATAGGGATACCCACCTCATAGGGTTTTGTGAGGATTAAATGAGTTCAGCTGTAGAAAAGACTTCGAATGGTACTGGTACACAGTAAGTGCTGTCTAAGTATTAATTACTATTATTTAAATTTTTCTAAAATGACCTATGCATAAAATAACCAAATCACTATAAAGGCAAGGACACTAGCAATAGCTAAGTGCACACAGATATCAGGCTGGACCTCTGCTCATTTTGTTGTTAGGTGCCTTCAAGCTGGTTCCAACTCATAGTGACCCTGTGTACAACAGAATGAAGCGCTGCCCAGGCCTGCGCCATCCTCACAATTGTTGCTATGTTTGAGCCCATTGTTGTAGCCACTGTGTCAATCTACCTCGTTGAGGGTCTTCGTCTTTCTCACTGACCCTTTACCAAGCATGATGTCCTTCTCCAGGGACTGATCCCTCCTGCTAACATGTCCAAAGTATTTGAGACAAAATCTCGCCATCCTCCCTTCTAAGAAGCATTCTGGCTGTACTTCTTACAAGACAGATTTGTTCGTTCTTCTGGCAGTTCATAGTATATTCAATATTCTTAGCCAACACCATAATTCAAAGACATGAATTCTTCTTCAGTCTTCCTTATTCATTGTCCAGTTTTTGCATGCATATGGGGTTGACCCTGGTGGTATAGTGGTTAAGAGCTATGGCTGCTAAGAAAAAGGTCGGCAGTTTGAATCCACCAGGCGCTCCATGGAAACCATATGGGGCAGTTCTACTCTGTCCTATAGGGTCGCCAAGAGTTGGGATTGACTTGATGGCAACGGGTTTGGTTACAGTTTATGAGGCGACTGAAAATACTGTGGCTTGGGTCAGGTGCACCTTAGTCCTCAAAGTGACATCTTTGCTTTTTAACACTTTAAAGAGGTTTTTTTGCAGCAGATATGCCTAATCCAAAATGTCATCTGATTTCTTGACTGCTGCTTCCATGGGCGTTGATTGTGAATCTAAGTAGAATGAAATCCCTCGACAACTTCAATATTTTCTCCGATTACCATAATGTTGTTTATCGGTCCAGTTACGAGGATTTTTGTTTTCTTTACGTTGAGATGTAATCGATACTGAGGGCTACAGTCTTTGATCTTCATCAGTAAGTGCTTTCAGCCAGCAAGGTTGTGTCATCTGCATATCGCACGTTGTTAATGAGTCTTCCTCCAATCCTAATGCCGCGTTCTTCTTCAGATAGTCCAGCTTCTCAGATTAGTTGTTCAGCATGCAGACTAAGTATGGTGAAAAGATAAAACCCTGACACATACTTTTCCTGATTTTAGACCAAGCAGTATCTCTTTGTTCTGTTCGAACAACGGCCTCTTGATCTATGTACAGGTTCCTCATGAGCACAATTAAGTGTTCCAGAATTCCCACTCTTGGAAATGTTATCCATAATTTCTTATGATCCACACAGTTGAATGCCTTTGCATAGTCAAAGAAACACAGGTAAACATCTTTCTGGTATTCTCTGCTTTCGGCCAAGATCTATCTGATATCAGCAATGATGTACCGCGTTCCATGTCGTCTTCTGAATCTGGCTTGAATTTCTGGCAGTTCCTCGTTGATATACTGCTGTAACTGTTTTTGAATGATCTTCAGCAAAATTTACTTGTGTGTAGTATTAATGACACTGTTTGATAATTTCCACATTATGCTGGATCACCTTCCTTAGGAATGGCCACAAATATGGATCTCTTCTAGCCAGGTGGCCAAGTAGCTGTCTTCCAAATTTCTTGACACAGACGCGTGAGCACTTCCAGTGTTACATCTGTTTGCTGAAAACATCTCAATTGGTATTTCGTCAATTCCTGAAGCCTTGTATTTTGCCAATGCCTTCAGTGCAGCATGGACTTCTTCCTTCAATACCACTGGTTCTTGATCATATGCTACCTCCTGAAATGGTTGAATGTCAGTCAACTCTTTTTGGTACAGTGACTGTGTATTCCTTCCATCTTCTTTTGATGCTTCCTGCTTCATTCAGTATTTTTGGACCTCTGCTCTACTAACCGTTAAAGGATCAAAAAGCTGATAGTATGGCTCAAAGAAGTAAAATCAGAAAAAAAAGGTGGGAGGGCGGGGGAATCCATGCTGGGCCAAGAAATCTTACTGAACTTAGCTGTCCAAATAGAGGTGGAGTAAACTACTGTGATGTGCAACCCTAGGAAGTGCTGAAAGCACAGACCCAACACATAGGAAGAAGTTCACACTGCCTCTTGCTTGCCCAGGTAATATTGGACAGCAATGATTAAAAGATGCCCCATTCAGGGTTTCAGGATGCTGAAAAACTCAGGAAAGAGGACTCTATAAAACTCTATTTAGGAGACATTTTCCCAAATGAAAGGAGATGGGGAAAGAGATGTCAGCAAGAGGGAAACTACATCAAACATCAGTAGAGAAGTTACAAAACTTCTGTATCTTCCTCTCTCTGAATCAGTAATTTCTGTTTTCTCAATATAAGCAGGTGACAGTTAGATTCCTGAACTTCCTTATTTTCTTCCCAGATACTGTTTCATTTGCAATGTCCTTTTTGGGTAGGGTTGCAATGCAACTAATTATCCCTCCATTGTATCCCAGGCCTCTATAATGTGCCATTCAAACCAATTTCATTACACAAATTTTATGAATCAAAGCAAAAATCTTTGGGTGAGAAAAGGGCTTGGTGGCAACAGCTGATCTTCCAGATGCTCTGGGAATGAATATAAAATCCAGCCAAACAGTTTGCTTCCTTCAAGTAGTTATAAGAAAGAGAACATAAAAGGAATGTTGTTAAAGCTCAGTAATACTGAGTATAATGGTGTAATGGAATGGTAATAACAGCAATGTGAATTATGTACCATCTTTCATTGAAGACATTCACACTCTCTGACTAATTAATGTTACCCCTTCTTTACTGGCAAGGGACACAAATGAACAGTGAGCAAGATTCTAAGAACTTGTCCAAGATCACACAGTGACTCAGAAGCAAGCCCGAGGTAGAATCACTGTTCTGATTTCCACAAAACTTCTGCCTTAATCTTTTCCAAGTGTGTTCTTTCTCATTTCTTCCTGAGCTACCTTCAGCTCCTACTCCCTTTCGCTGAGTATTCTGGGAGAGACTGTTTGGGAGCAGTATGCCCCACTGGACAGTCGATCATGCTGTAGGAAGAGTTATGAGACTCAGAGCCATTAACACAGCATCCCTTCATGGCACCAGCAAGTCATCCCTTTGGTCTCCTGTACTGCCAAACCTCTTTAAAATGTTCTCATCTTTTAAAAAGCACTTATCTAAACATCTTACAGTTCACTATTGGGTAGAGGAAGGGGGGAGATAGGGATTATTATTTACTTTCTGTTGAAGCTACTTGTGTATAAGGATTAATAACTTATGCTTTAGTTCTAGTGCCAATGAAAATTGGTGAGTTACAAGGTTGCAGAACTGAAAGAAGAAAAAACACAAATAGCTAAAATATGTGCTATAGACTTGAAATGTCAACTGAAAAAGACTGCTGATCGATTGCTTCTTTCTGATTTTTTTTTTTTTGTCCCCACTTAATTACAGAAAGGACCACAAATGCACCAGGAAAAAAAAAAAAAAAAATCACAAATCCTGCTGGTACAAAGAATGCAGAGTGAAATTAAATACCAACCATTACTACAGTTGTCTTGTTAATGTCAAGATATAAGAATGAAGATCTTGGATTAGGGCCTAGAGAAGTGATTCAGCAACTCCCTTACACAGTTGAGTCATTATTGGCATTAGAGATTTTGACTTTAAAAAGTTCGGTATTTCTGAAGAGTATCTAAAAGGATTATCTTTATGAAGCTGCCCTTTTTGCATGTGGAAGACTTGTGTTTCGAATGAGAAAGATACAAGCCAGGAGACGACACAATTTTAACTAAAGCTGGTGTGTGTGAAGAGAAATACTGAATAGTAATCTGCACACTATCTTCAAGAGAATAACGCAAGAGGTTAGAAAAAGCAATTAACATGAGTCACTGGGGTTGAAGAGACTGACATGGAAAACTGAACAAATACAATGGATCTAGTGAATGCTAAAGTAGTTTGCTTTCAAGCTTTCCTCTTTTAGTTCAATCTGCGTCACTCTGACTTTCCATCAAAGTTGGGTGGGAGAAAAGAAGAGAAATGAAATTTTGCACACACACACACACACACACACAAAACAGCTCAAGAAACATGTAGAGAAAAATTCTGAAGATAAAATTGTTATGAGGACTCTTTCTTAGTCCTAGATCTGATGTAACAAATACCGAGGCAGCTCTTCTATGGAGAGAAGAACCAAGTTTCCCTCCTAGTGACAGAGTACCAGTTAATACAAAATGAAAACCTGATTTGCAATTCAACCCGGATTTTTACCTGTCTTTCCTGTCTGGAATGTAGATTTATGAGAAACAATGAAGATACTGTTTGGGAAATATAGGCTCCAAGAGAGCATTATTCATCTATTGCATCATGTTCAATTCTGGACTGAAATGAGAGAAGACTGAGGATTATTTTAAACATGTAGTTCACTCAAAATGGACAGAGGAAAAAAAAAAGAGACTCAATGAAAGTCTAAGCACCCACTTTTAAGAGCCCTGTGGCATTTACCACTGAAGTTATAACAAAAGAGGTGATATAAATCGTTAGAGGGCTAATCTAAGATGAGAATTCAGAAGAGTTATAAATTCAATAGCTCTTAGAAACAAGAAATTCCTAATGTTGGTCTAAAAACCTTTGAAAAAGTGCCATTCTTGCTCTCTGCTATGGGAGATATGGGGTAATTACTAAGTTACAGTTGAACATCTAGTACCAGCAGTTGCCACTAAAGTCCCCAGGTCTTCACGTTGATTCTCTTCTTTCTAAGGAGGTAGTGAGGGCCATTTAACCAACTACCTCAGTGTAGACTTAATTTCAGTTAAATGAAAGATCACACAGTCTGAGGGCTGAGATATTCCCAACTACCACTGTATGTCAACATTCTTATCATCACCAAAATTAATTTTTCTCAATGTGGTCGCAATCCAGCAACAGAATAAACTCAGGAGCTTAACAACTAGGTTTTGAGTTCCTTAAGGGCAGAGGAGATATTTTATTCATCCTTATATCCCTAGCACCCAACACAGTGTCTACCACATAGTTTGCACTCAATAAACACTTGCTAAAATAAAATATTACCATGTAAAATGTCCGAGTCATCTTCAACAAAATCGATGTCTCTCAAGTCCCATTCTGCATAATTGTCAAACTCCTGTTTGGGAAAAAAAATCCCCACCCCAAAGCCATTAACTTGAATTAATGCCTTTATAGTAGTCATGACTTAGAAACAAACAGAAAATACATGAGCAGGTATTTGTTTAAAATAGTGAATGGCAAACGGGGGAAAATGGAGAACAGAATTTCAAATTCTTATGGAATCCAGACTTTCTGGAGCCATAGAGACTGGATGAATTCCTCAAATTACTGCCCTGAGATAAGCTTGAAACTTTAAAGCAAAATATCCCCTGAAGTCTTCGTAAAACCAAACAATATAGCTTACGTGACTAGTAAAGAATATCTGCCTCGAACACTGTATTCTTTTTAAGATCTATCTTTGTGGGATCAAATTACAAACAGCTACTCACAAGATTAGATAGGAACTTTAGGAGGCAGTGAGTTTCGTAATGGGGGAAGAACAACTCAGAAAAGGAGGGCGAGAAGGACTGCATAGAATGTAGTCGATATCACTGAATTGTACATGTAGAAACTGATGAATTGCTGTATATTTTGTTGTATATATTCTCACCGACAACAAAAATAAATAAAATAAATTATTTAAAAAAATAGCGAATGGGATAAAAGGCCAGGATGCTTCCACAAGTAACAGAAAGTCATGGGAAAAATCTGAGACTTTTCAGGCAGTAGTGACAGCAAAAATCAGAATAATTATAAGTTCAAGAATAAAGCCAAACCTGTTGTTCTAAAAATTAAAAGTAGTCCCTTCATTCGTGAGAAAACTTAACTTTGACCAGGCTTTCCAGTATTTGGGGGTAAAAAAAAAAAAATGTCTGCATTAATTCATCTACCTTTTACTACCTTCTGAGTGCTCTATTTATTCAATAATATTGTTTAGGCAGTTTAATGGGTAGATCTGTTCATATTCTAGTCAATGAGTACAATTCGAAGAGGGGAGTGGTGTCTATAGGGTAGCTCTGCACTATCACCAGCCATGATAAAATGCTGACCTGAGTATGGATGGCAAAACTGTAGTTTATTAATAAATTCTCAAGTTACCTCCAGTAGCACTATAGTTGTGGATCTTTAGACAATAAATCAAGAGACTTTTGAGTATATTCACACAATCTTAATTTCATGGCTCGATGAGGAACATGTAGTTTTTATAAACATTCACCATTCCTTGTATCTTTGTGGATACAGTACAGGGGTCAGCAAACTGGGGCCCATGGGCCAAATACAACCCACTGCTTGTTTCTATAAATAAAGTTTTTACTGGAAAACGGGCACACTCATTTGTTTATATATTACCTATGGCTGCTTTTGCACCATACTGGCAAAGTTTAGTTGCAACAGATACTGAATGGCTTGCAAAACCTAAAGTATTTACTATCTGGCTCTGTACAGAAAAAGTTTGCCAACTTCTGATACAATACAACAACCCTGAAACCCCGTAGGTGTGGAACGTGAACCAGACTGCAGAAATCCCATACCTACTGAAGAAGTGGGAGCCAACACTAATGCTACTTGAGAAAAAGATTCTTGGTCTGAAGAACTTTTATTGTTCCACACATAAAATGTTTACAAACGAGAAAAGGCCCTCAAATAGAAGAAAATGTGGCTGCCTAAGGCCCTACAAATTACATTGCCTTGAAAATCTCCTTACAGTGGTATGAAGCCTATGGGCAAGAGAGATAAACCTCATTAGAAATAAATATCTTGTGCTTGTGCTAAAAACAAGTTCCTCCTACCTCGATGAAGTCTGCTCGAGCTGGCATGTATCCTGCCATGTCCTGAGAAAGCAGGGAGTCAAAGGTAGGTCGGGGAGGGTCATCTGCAGCTGGAAGAATTTAGAGTTTTTCTTAGCTACTTAATAAAATACTAGTATGAAAAAGTGACACAGAGATAGTTTTCATCTACATCCTGAAGTATTTTTGTTTGGAGTCAGAACGTTTCTAAGAGAATTAATAAAAATTGAAAAGGTTTTTATGAATGAAAAAGTGAAAGAGATATTAAGGTATTATGGAAATACAGATTGATTTCTTAAAAAGAAAAAGAAGACTTAGGGAATCCTCAAATAAATATGGGGGCCTTATCCCTGATTTTTGCTTTCTTAACATGAAAGGAAGGAGCCCTGGTAGTGCAACAGTTAAGCACTCAGCTACTAACGTAAAGGCTGGCAGTTTGAACAAACCAAGTAGCTCCATGGGAGAAAGACCTGGAGATCTGCTTAGTAAAACTTACAGCCAAGAAAACCCTATGGGGCAGTTCTACTCTGTCACATGGGGTCGCTATGAGTCAGAATCAAGTTGACGGCACCCAACAATAACGATAACATGAAAGGAAGCGAAGGACCTTTTCTTTTAATATTATAGAACCAAAGTATTTACCCTGTCTTCTTCAGTTCTCTTACCTGCTTAGGAACAATTTCAGTTTACAAATCTTATCCAACTGAGAGGCAAAAAACACTGGAACTGAGTCCTAACTCTAACATCCACTAGTCCCAGGACTTTGTGCAAATTATTTAACCTTCTGAACTTCAGTTTCCTCATGGATAAAATGAGACCACTTGCTCTGCCCATCTCACTGGGTTGCTCTGAGGAAAAAAGGGTCTAATAGGTGTGGGAACAGAGTATAAACTAACATCCAAAGTGCTATGCAAATAGGGGGTATCATGAGACTCCAGATTAGTCAGCTTTAATACTATTTCTAGGGACTATGAGGAAAGGGAGGAGGGAGGAGGAAACATTCACATTTCATTACTTATGCTCTGGGAGTCATTCAGGAAAGATGTCCGTTTATAATTCATCATGTTTTTTATTATGTTTTGTTAAAAGTCCCATGGGTCCCTCAGCCACATGAGATTAGGAGAAAAAAGTTTGCCATCACTGCCACAATCAAGTGAACAACAGTAACAAATTGCTTCTTGGACTTAATATTGGGGTGATTAATAATAATTCATCACATATTGGGCTCTCTTAAGTAACTAATATCTGTGATCACAAACTCTCCAAAGGAATTGCAAAAAGGCTCATATTTAGAACAGCATGAAAGGGATGGCCCTTTTTGGACATCTCATCTTGCAGAAGCAAGCATTAAAGTTAACTGATATGCTTAAGGACTCAGAGTGGGTAGAAATACACAATGGCTCCAGGCACCCTGCGTCCAGTATAGAACTCTGATCCCTGGGATACGTTCCCACCCTGCCACATTATGGAACTGACTCTCAATAACTGTCATGCCAACTTCTCCTATCTTCCATTAGCCTTTTAGCTGTCCAAGACATCAAATCACTATTTATCTGATACCGAAACAGGGCCTAAGAATGAACGAAGTATCCCACACCAAAATAAGCAGGCACTTACAGTGAAATGGAATGGCTGTGTCAGCAGTTTTTGCCTCCTCTGCTTGCTTCAGGTTCAGCAAGGTAGAGGCAAACAGAGGGTTATTGATGAAATGCTTCATATAGTGCTTCTCACACTCCTCCTTGGTCTTGGTACACATCTGATTGGCTACATCCTGCCTAGAGGAGGAGTGGGAAAAAGAAAGAAGGAAACAGTGCTTTCATTTACGCATAATGCTAAAAGCATGGTTTGTTCTTTCCATATAATGTCTGGAGTCTGATACCTCCAAGCTGGTATCAAGAAGATACCAGTAAAACAATGAGACAAATATAAGCCTAGTATTAATGTAATCTGACATTCCAAATCTTGTTATTCCAAGATATAGAAATGATATCTAAAAAGTTCTCTTTTCAACCAAAAGAAAATCACTAGAAAATTTATAAATTTCTCTGTGAGTTAGTCCATATGGAAAGAATTGCTATAAATATTAAACTACTTCAGAACATTAAAAATATACATATGGTTTTATATTTGCAGTGTTTTATAGTTTACAAACCATTTCACATGAACAAACATTTTTTTACTAGAGCCTCTACTATTGCCAGACTCTGAACTAGGAACATTCACAACATACATTTAGGTTAATCCTAGTATTAACTCTGTGGTGTGGGTATTATTACTATCTCAATTTAACAAAAGAAAAAATGAGTCCCCAAAAAGTTAAGAAACTTGTTCTAGAATAGAAAGCTAGCAAGTGACAAAGTCAGAATTTGTACTCAAAACCTCTCACTCCTAGCCCAGATGATGAAGAGGTAGAGGTGAAATCTCTCAAAGTCCCTGCCTCAGCCTCTGTCTTCCACAGCATTCTACCTGTTTTTCTCCTAAGGTATAACTATGCTCTGTTTTGTGTTCTTCAATCATTTGTATACCTATTTTGATTTTCCTAATAGACTATAAACTTCTTGAGGGCTGGATCCATGTCTAAATTCTTAGCTACAGCCCCCCTCACCATCCAGCTTAGTGCCTTACCCAAAGTGAGCAGAGAGGCAGTTAACAGTCTTTTATGTGGTCTGCTATGAGGGAAGGGGGGCAGGGAGGACTAGGTCATTTTGGAGAGTTAGAATGTCAAGCAAAAAATAAAAAACCAGGCCAAAGATGACTAGCAAGCTCCTCACTTTTTCTACTTTCTTTGGTATTTCCCATAGTACACAATATTTTATGTTTAACGAATGCATATAAGCAAAATGTGAATGGAATTCAGGTCTCCTTCCTCAGGGCCCAGGTCATAAGGGAAGTAACATAATATATTCCGATTAATATAAGGAAAAATTATATACACTAGGAAATCAGGACAGGGAGGATCTAGTTAAGAGTCCTTCACTAATAAGCTATGTGATCATGTGAAACCATTTTAACTCCCTCAGCTTCAGACTGTTCATGAACAAAATATATTTACTGATGCCTCCACTATCTAGTTCATAAAATGAAATCATCTGCGTGAAAGCGCTCCCAAAAGGTAAAAATGAAAGTGCTGATATCATTAAGTGGTGTTTACTCCTAAGGCAAGAGCTTTGAGAAACAGTCAATTCTGCCAAGCTTGGACTCAGGCAGGTGTTTGAAAGTTAAAGACAAAAAATGCTAATAGGGAGTCTATGAAACTTGAATCTGAGGTAAGCTATTGCCATCTACCTCAAGTCTGACTCTCTTCAATGACTAGGGCATCTACAGCCAATAAAAAATCATATAAAAGCATATTTGATAAGTCTAAACTTCCCCTATATTCAGAAAGGAACACCCAACCTTCCCAATGTTGATACATTCAGAGTGACCTTTTAGAGCTGCCCAGTCATAGGTCATTAGGCATTCCATATCCCTGTGAGGCACTGCAGCCCTAGAAAAGAATATACAGAAGGGAAGAAGACTTGTCTTTAAATAATGGGTCAGTAAGAAAGAAACATATGGCTCCCAAGTTCCTCTTTTCAAGGCTTTACCCTTTACCCTTCAACACTGACTTCTTTCCTGAGCCCACTAGGGTCGGATAACCCTCAGCACCAAGCTCTCACCAATTTCCAAAGCCACAGTCCATGACAGCTTCTAAAAGGGCCATTTCTTCTTGAGCAGTCCAGCTGGGATCAAGAACAGGAAAATCTGAGGTCTAGGGAGAGAAAAATTTTGCCTAAGAACAGAGATAGAAATAGAACCCAGGAACCCAACTGTAGAACTAGTTTATTTTTTAATGACTGTCACTCTCGTTGTATTGAGAGGTACCTAACATACATTCTTATCAGTTGTCTACCTCCCACATTCCTATTTGCACCATCAGCTACAAAGGTCTCCAACAAATATCTCTCATAAATACCATGCATCTCATGCAGAAATATGTATTTTTTAAACTTAGTACTAAGGTAGAGATAAATATTGTAGCATGCTCTCATTTAGCTAAGAGGAAAAAGCAAATAGAAATGCATGTGTGTATTACAGGGGTGGGAGGGAATGGTGGAAAGGACAAGGATAGAAACTAGATCTTTCTGAATATTCCTCATTTTACACAGATTTGACTTGGAAAACATATAAATATTACACAAAATTATATAGTAAAATAAAATTTTAAAAACACAATCCCTAACAATCAAAAACACACTGTAACAAATAAATCTGTGAATCAATATGAAGGCAAAAACACACAGAAAGGAACTATTCCAAGTGACTTTAAAACACATTAATTTGACTATATATCCCTAGTGGACTATACCTTATGAACAAAAAGAACTGACCCCCCCCCCCACCAAAAAAAACATCTTAAACTGTTTTCAGTAGTGTTGGTACAGTTATTCTGAAATTATTGTATGCGAATGTGTTATGAGGTGAAGCAAATAAGTGATTATGTTGGCATTATTGCAAAGTGGGATTTTAGCATGGGAAAAAAAAAGATATAGGTGTAAGAACTATGTGGTTATTTAAAAAAACAAAAGCAAAAACAAAACCTTACAGTCCTGAATTTGAATTCAAAGTATTAGTATGAACTCATGATGTATTTTATCTTAACAAACAAAAAAATTCCTAACTCTAACCACTGAAAATGTCCAGAAACAATTCTAGAAACAATGACTAGCCCAGTAGCAATGAGCACCTCTAGTGCCCAGTTTGCACTCTCTAAGTACCATTTCCTACTAAGAGGAGCCAAGGCCCCTTAAAGAAAAGGTTGATTCCAGGTCCGAGTTAGGAAAAGTACAAAACAAGTCTGGAGCATCTTGTTATAGCAGAAAGCAAATAATACAAGAGTCATGTCAAAAGAATGCAGGAGCCAACTTATAGAGGACTCCTACTAACCAAAAAGGAAACATTCTGAGCATCAATAAGGATAATAACTGCAAAGAACTGAAACATATCAAATATTTTAAACCTTTGGAGAATGCTAGAGAACCAATTCATGTTTTTAAAGTAGTAAAAAAGGGAAATGATCAAGCATTTATCCTGTCTTTCCTGTACAAACTCTACTTCAGGGTGATCAAATAGATAATAATGAAAAGTTTCTTTTTCTAGAATTATTCTAATCATAAATTGAAAGGAAAGATAGTATGCTGGGACTAATTACTTTTGTGTGTTGCCTTTCCAGCCATGGTCTTGTAACTCCCACCCAGGTGACTGTGTGATAGGGTAATTGTGGCCTACCAAGGAGATGGGTCAGTTTGCCTTAAAAGAGAGCCAATTCCAGAGTAGAGAGGAGGAGCCCACCACCACCACCACCAAGGAAGGAGAGACCTGGCAGCAGTAGATGGGAGGTGAGCTTCCCAGCCCACAGAGAGAGAAAGCTGAGTGCCTTTGGGCAGAGGCTAAGGGCCAGGGAGAGGCATGTCTCTGAGCACGGCTGGGAAGAAGCTGTCCTGATAGAAAAACTGTATCCTGAGTGTTCCTGAGCCTGAACTGTAACTGTTACTTCCCTAATAAACCTCATAATTGTGAATATGGTCTGTGAGTTCTATATGGCCACTGCACTGAGTTACTGAACCTAGCAGAGAAGAAGAGAGTGCTGTGCGAGGAGCGGTTGGTATCAGAATTAGTAAAGATGGTCTAGAGAGGAGGCTTGTCTGGCCTCCACTTCATGGGACTCAGCCTTGTACTGTTGATCTTTGTTCTCCTTCCCCCTTGTGGGGTTGGAGGAGGTCAGATAGTGCCCCCAAGCTGTTTTTACAGATAGACATAAAAGATCACTATTTTGCAGCCCCCAATGATTAACAGATTTAAGCAATGATCATAAATGGGTGAATCAAACCTGAATTTGATGTAGCCTCTAAATGTAATTACCAATTTTCAGGAAACACAGAAGACAGAGGAACATAATCAGCAAAATCCAGACTGTAGTCACAGCTATAAGATAAACAATCCAACTGTTTAAAAATCAAATAAACTATAAGAAATGAAAGACAGAGACAGAGATGGAGGGAGAACTCACAGAACAGAACGTATGTACGAGGCAACTAATTGCAATGTATGGATCTTATTTCTATCCTAATTAGGACTGCAAAAAGAAAAAAATATATATTTATGATACCACTACACACCCACTAGAATAGCTAAAATGAATGAAACTAACAACACTAAATATTGATAAGAATGTGAAGAAGTTTGGAGAACTCTCAAACATTGCTGGTAGAAGTGTAAAATGACACAACCACTTTGGGAAACTTTCTGACAATTTCTTAAAAAGTTAAGCAATCATTTACTCTCAACTCAGCAATTTCACTTAGGTATTTATCCAAAAAAAAAAAAAAAAAGAAGAATGAAAATATATCCAAGAAAAGCCTATACAAAAAATGTTCATAGCATTTTTATTCATAATTGCTAAAAACTGGGGAAAGCGCAGATGTCCATCAACGTAAGAATGGATAAACTAAAACTGTGGTATATTCATACAATGGAATATTACTCAGGATTTAAAAGGAATGAACTATTAACAAACACAACATCAAGAATCAATCTCAAAAACACGCTGAATGAATGATGCTAGAAATGATAAGAATACATACAGTAGTACGATTCCACTTAGATGAAGTTCTAGAACAGGCAAAACTGATCTACGGTGATAGAAATCAGAACAGTGATTGCTTCAGGGGTTAAAAAAGTCTTTATGAGATGATTGGGTAAATGTGCAAAGTGAATGGAGTAACCTAAATTTAGAAAGATCTAATGAAACATTTACAGATGAAATGACATGATTTTTTGGGGATATGCTTTAAAATAATCTGGGTGTGTGGGGGCTGAGGGGTCTACATGAAACAAGATTGGTCATGAGCTGATAATTTTAAGAACAAGTGATAGATATATGGGAATTTGTTATACTATGTGTGGTAGCTAGTTACATCAGTGACCCCCAATGAACTCCTAGAATTCATGCCCTTGTGTGGTCCCTCCCTTTTAATATGGGGTGGACCTGTGACTTCTCCTTAAGAAGACTCGGTAGATTCCACTTTTGTGCTCTTGGGAGCCCTGAGTTACTATGTAAGAAATCTAGCCTCCTTGCCAGAAAGCTCACGTGAAGAGGCCACATGGAAATGGAAAGGCACTAAGACTACATAGAGACGAACCAAGGCCTCAGGCAGTTAAGGCATTCTAGCTAACCTCCAACCAATTCTAGACATTCTAACTGAGGTGCCAGATGTGTGTGAAAAATGCCTCTTGGACTTCCAGCCCTAGCACGTCATGTGGAGCAGAGCCACTCTCACTGTGCCCCAAGTGAATTCCTGATCCACAGAACTGTGGGAGATAATAAAACGGTTGTTACTTTAAGTTACTTAAGTTACTTATTGCTCTTATGCAGCAACAGAAACCAAAACACCATTCTCTCTAGTTTTGTGTTTGAAATTTACTACAGTAAAAACTTTTTTAAAAAGTGACACGATAGGTCTTCAGATTACACAGACATTTAGAAATTATTGTATCTTTTTTACTGACAAAGTCTCTGATGATTTGTGAAATTACATTACCAATAAGCAACACATTTTTAGCTGAGCATTTACTATGTATATACCTAGTACAGTCAGAATTGACTCAACAGAAACTGGTTGCTGGTTAGTACATGAGGCATGAGATTAAAAAAAAATTCCAGAATCTACATCTATATTCAGTTTATAATAATCACTCTCAATCTGACAAGTACTATTTTGTTGCTATTGTTAGTTGTTGTCAAGTTGATTCCAACTCATGGTGAACCCATGTGTTACAGAGTAGAACTGAGTTCCACAGGATTTTCAAGGCTGTGACCTTTCAGAAGCACACTGCCAGGCCTTACTTTCCAGGTACCTCTGGGAAGGTTAGAGCTGCCAACCTTTCAGTCAGTAGTCCAGCACTTAACCATCTGCACAACCCAGAGACAAGTACTACACAAACATTAATATGACAACTCACATACTAGTTGAAGAGCCCATGTTATTCCCCAAATCGTATTTTAGAACATTAAATAATCATTACATAATGAGCCCTCATCACCTTTACTGTGAGACAAACAAGAAAAACTTTCTATACCCCCACCCCTCCCCAAAAAAAGGCATAAGGCAGTTTTTTAAAAAGTTGAATCAATGTTATTCAATTCCTGGACCAAACTCTAGCCCTACTGAACCAGAACCTCTAAGAGCAGGGCCTAGAAGTCTACATTTTAACAAGCTCCCAGGTGATTATGCATGCACTAAAGTTTAAGAACCACTGGTATAGAGGGCATGGCAGAAGGAGCTGCCTTGACTTGTTCAAGGCTCTAAGAATTAAACAAGACAAAAATAGGCACAGAACTCAGAAATCTTGATTAATGCACCACCCACCATAGCATGAGTAACTCCCAAAAATACAGCACTGTGAGATGACAAAAGTACTAAAAACCATTTAAAGTTATCTGAGGCTTCATATGCAAAAACTCAAGCTTTCAGTGGCTTCATGTGTAGAAAGACAAAATTTGATCATCACTCTAGAAGGAAAGATTCACTGGGAATAGATAACACAGGCCAAAAAAAAAAGGGAAGGAGTATAATAACCCTCAAAAGTTCCCCAAAGTATAGAATTCTAAAATGTGTTTGTATGAGTGCTGAATATGTGAGAAAAGGATGATGTAATCAGAAGAATCAAGTGGACTTGGAGTGAAACTTTGTCAATGCCTTCAGCATTAAGAAGACATGGTGCCCAGAACAGCTAAAGAGAGCCCATGGTCAGTTTTCTTACAGTGGATAAGCACGACTCACCAACCTACCCAAGCTATACTAAATTATCCCTTAAGGGATTATTTTCACAATTAAAATGAATAAATTTGTCTCCTGGTTCTAGGCATTCTTCTGTGAAATGGGAAGACTAGATGAGCTTTCTAAATATCTAACAACCTTGGTGAAATGAACTTAAAGCCTCACTACTTTGACCACACACCCCCAACTCCTCACTGATCTTGAAATTAACAAAAAGAAGAATTATATTAACTCTTGCAATTAGTGAAGATATTAATTAAAAGACGGAAGATGTTTAAAAAGAGGTATGGAAATGCTAGCCAACTGGCTGCCAAGAACTCTACTATGTAGCATTTCTTTAATTCATTATGGTTGCAAATCTGACTCTCAGCACTACAGGCCTAGAAACTCATCTTAACAAAACTTCAAAAATGATCATATTCAGAGATGCTGATGAGCCCTTTCTAAAGGGATTTTTAAGAAACTGAAGTGGATACATTACATTTCTGTGGTAGGTAGAATTCCTGGTTATTCAGTCAAACACTAACTAGATACTACTGTGAAGGGACTCTGCAGATGGAATTAAGGTTACTAATCAGCTGATCTTAAAATAGGGAGATTAGCCTGGATCATTCAGGTGGGTCCAATGTAATCACATGAGCCTTTCAAAGTAATAGAGCAGCAGAAGAGTCAGTCAGAGAGATTCAGTTGAAGAAGAGGCAGGAAAGATTCTAAGCGTGAGGAGGATTCCTTGTTGTTGCTTGCTTTGAAGCTGGGGAAAGGGACACAGGAGTCAGGGAATGTGGGCGGCCTCTAGAATCTGAGAATGACTCCTAGCCAACAGGCAGTAAGGAAACGGGACTTCAGTTCCTACAACCACGTGGAAATAAATTCTGCCAAAAACCTGAATAAACCTGGAAGTAGATTCTCCCCAGGGCCTCCAGATAAGGACCTAAGACCTGACAACACCTTGATTTCAGCCTTGTGGGACCTAGAGCAAACCAGCCAGGCCTACCAAACTTCTACAGAACTGTAAGATATAAACGTATTTTAAGCCACTTAATTTTTGGTAATTTGGGATAGTAGTAGTAATAGAAAACTAACACAGTGCCAAAAGATTAATCTACAATGTGAGATTATTGTCAAGCAGACACCCGCCAGCATTCCTTCCTGTAAGAAAAACTATGTGGGAAACCAAATGTGAGAAAACTGCTTGGTGAACTAGGAGATTTAGCTATATGCTTAATATGCTCTGGTAACTGACAAAACTATCCTGACAAAGGTATATGTATCTTCAAGCAGATCAGATATGCACTTTGGCTTATTAGTGCACCCATTCCCCAAGCCAGAGCTTAGAAGGAATACTATCAACATCTGCCTCTCAACCTTTCTTTATAGGTGGCAAGACAATCAAATTACAGCCAAGTCTTACTCTGGCCTAAAAATCAGTCTGCCTTGTCAAAGTGATTTTATGTACTAATTATCTCATTTGCTGTCTGTTCATTTTATAGCTTAACTCTCAGAAGGTAACTAATTTCCCAAGGCAAAGGGATGGACTAGACATAAACTTCACCACTGCTCACATAAACGACATACAAATAACTATTAACCAAAACACAGTAACAACACATTTGCTATATGTTTATCAGCAAGCCTAAAAAGGAGCCTACCTCTTCATATCAGTAAATTTCAAAAAGTATTTCCTTTAAGTTACTTTAAAATTTGAAACAAAAATCTGAGTATATAAAACTATTTTTGGAATTAATGCCTTAGCAGAGCCACAAAACTATAAAAAATTTATTGGGTAATGATGACAAAATTCAGAAGAGATTAAAAAAAAAAAAGATACTTGGAAATAGAACAAAGACACATTCCCAGTATGATACTTGAAAAATGAATGGACATTCCGTGCAATTTTATCATTACCATTATCTCGTAAGTATGATCACTTTGATGTTTCTTGTACTCAAATCCTCGAGTAAAACACTGCAAAACAAAAAGGAAAATTAAGTTACCAACAAGCTACTTTTTGAAATGCTTTCTAACAAGACAGGAGATGGTTTATGGGTACTCTACTCTTGTTACAAGGAATTCATTTAATCTTGTCTGCAGCTGCAATAGGATAGTATATTCACGATCACAGCTTTTCAGTGGCCCTCAAAGAGAAAAAAGAACATAAAAAAACACTTTTTTCTAGGACAACTCCTTTGATAAGAACACGAGGCCTGGAATTAGACTGCTTACATTTGAATCCCTGTTTTATACCTGCCCTATCTCAGCAATTCTAAGGCATACTTTATTTTCATATTTTAAAACTTTGAAATCAGTATTCATCTTATAATGGAGGCACTTTTACACATTTTGAAACTTCTGAAATAATCGATGGCATCTTGGATCTTATAAAATATAGTATTTGCTGTGTGACCTTGGGCAAGTCACTTAACCTTTCTTTGCCTGAACTTCTTCATCTATAAAATTGAGATAATAATATTTACCTCATAGGGTTTGTACTGATGATTATGAGGGTTAATTCATGTAAAGTACTCAGAATAGTGCCTGCACAGAGTAAGCACTTATAATTAGTATTATCATATCATCCACAACATGGTTTGTTTCCTTGTTTGTCACCTGCCCAGATATCACTCAACAGGACAATAAAAAGTGACACAGATGCTATCAGGAGGAACAGTCCTCCAGCTGTTTCCTGCAGTCCCAATACTTTAAACCCACCTGCAAAAACAGTGTTAAGCATTAAGTTGATACAGATGTGGAATATTTAATATTCTGTCTCATCCACCTGCTCTGTTCTCTAATTTTTCACTGGTAAAATGTGTGGTGGAGGACTGACTGAAAGGAACAGAATTAATAAGGTATGGCTCTCCTGAGCAATCCACAATAATCTCTGAATTTACTATATATAGCTAGGAGAGGCAAGCCTCTCCTTATTGAGTTACCTGCAAGCAGAGAAAAAAAGGAGGTGGCCCACATTCAGCACACTTGATATAAGGCTCCATGAGGTAGGAGGAGCAGCCTCGGCAAGGTGGCTTATCAGAGGGATCACCTAGAACAAAGAAAAAACAAATATACTAGCTTCAAAACATGGTGTAATTATTTTAAGCACAAGAAGGTGAAAATCTGCAAACTACACAGGCAGTGAGCTGTGCTAAAAAGTTTCTGGAGACAAGGTGAACTCATTCCAAATAAGAAAAAAACAAAAATCATGCTACTTTCTACTTTAGGGCAATTTTGTGCCTTCCCACGTCAAGTACACTACTTTAAATAGTATTTAAGTAGAATGGCCCCTGCAGAGAAGTTTACAAACACAAGCTCTAACTGGAACTGTCATGATGCCAGCAACTTATTTTCCAGTGGTTCAGGTCAGAGGGAAAAAATGGACACACACCTACACAACACACATACAGATAAAGCAAATCTGACAAAACGTTAGCAATTGTTGAATCTAGGGGTGGGCATGGCATGCAAGTAATCACTGTAGTGTTGTTTCAATTTTTTTAAAAATACGTTTTAAATTCATGATAAAAAGAGAAAAAAAAAACTCCTTTAAATACATGTCATGGAATACATTATTTTATATTTGAGTTGGGATTTAAATTCAGGAAAGTCTTTCCCTCCCTTTTTTCCATGCTCAACACTGAATATAGTAGACCTTCCTCAGTTCCAACGACAGTAGTATGTCTCTAAAATAGTAAGGCAACGAGTACAATCCAAACTCTCTAAAGTCAAAAGATGCAGATATGTGCGTCCCTGGTGTCCCAAACTCTGCCTCTCTGGAGTCAGGGCAATTTAGTAAACTGTTCTCTGTGATCAACGGCAGGAGTGTAAGGAAACACAGGCTTTGAAGGTTGATGAAGGGATTTTATCTGTTTAGCCTGAGGCAAGATTTCTCACATTCTGTAATAGCATTTTCTTCCCTATAGTTCAAGAAACACTCTCCAAGGCAACTCTTTCTCCTCCAAGTGGGGATTATTCTTTTTAGTTGCTTCTAAATGAAGACCTGGAGGAAAATGACAGGGGTAAAAAATGTACTCGTTCTGGCAGTAGCTACCTACTTCTCCCGTTTTATTTTATTTTTTAATTTTTCCCATAAAAAATTCACACATACTTTGTACTTCTCCCATTTTAAATTGTGACAGAGAAGAATGAAAATTACTTAATATTAACCGCTGGATGCCAATTTTTACCAAATTACCCTCTTCCTTACTTCCTATCATTTTACTGACTTAAGCTTGCTCTTACTTCCTCAAACTTCTCAAAAAAAAAAACCATCAGCCACTACTCAGAATAAAGAGTCTTTTTTTAAAATTGAGGTAAAATTCACAAAACATAAAATTAACCATTCTAAAGTACACAATTCAGGCAGGCACTTAATACATTCACAATGTTGTGCAACCATCATCTCTATTTAGTTCCAAAACATTTTCATCACCTCCCAAGGGACCCTGTACCTATTAAGCAGTCACTATCCACCATGCTCTCCCCTCAGCCTTTGGCAAACCACCCATCTGCTTTCTATCTCTATGGACTAACTATTCTGGATGTTTCACATAAATGAAATAATACAATATGTGACCCTTTATATCTGACTTCTTTCACTTAATGTTTTCCAGGTTCATCCACACTGTAGCATGTATCAGTTTTTCATTCCTTTTTATGGCTGAATAATATTCCATTACATGAATATACCACATTTTAGTAAAGAGCTTTTAAACTCTCAGGTCCAAAAACAATTATTTTATAAAAGCAACCCAGATTTACAGTTGTTAAAATTTTAGACATAAAGGTATAAAGTATAAACCATCCACAATCCCACTACCCAGAAACGTTCACCATTAACATTTTGATGTTCTTACAGCCCTTCTTCTGTGTGTGTGCACATGTATTAAACAAAAGTGGGGCACTATACACATTTTGTAAGGATCCCTGGTGGTGCAATGGTTAAGCGCTTGGCGGCTTAACAAAAGGTCAGCGATTCAAATCCACCGGCCGCTCTGTGGGAGAAAAGACCTGGTGATCTGCTCCTAGGAAACCCTATGGGGCAGTTCTACTCCGTCATACAGGGTTGCTGTGAGTAGGAAAATCATACATGTTTTGTAGCCTGCTTTTTTCACTTGGCAATATATTGTGGACACCTTTTCATGACAGCATAGATCTTGCTCGTTCTTTTTAATGGATGAGTAATAGTACATGGCTAGCTCTGGTGGCACAATGGTTAAGAGCTCAGCTGCTAACTAAAAGGTGAGCAGTTTGAATCCACCACCTGCTCCTTGGAAACCCTATGGAACAGTTCTACTCTGTCCTACAGGGTCGCAATGGGTCAGAATCAAATCAACAGCAATGGGTTTGGTTTAGTTTGCTATCAATTATCTAACCTAGTGGTTCTCAACAGAGGTACTGCCTCCTAGGAGGGCATTTTTGGAAATATGAGGAGGTGCTTTTTGGTTGCCACAATGACGGAGAAGCACTACTGGCATTTAGCAGGCAGGGACGAGGGCGGCTAGAAACCTTGCAATGCTCAAGACAGTCCTGTAAAACAGAACTGGTCTGTGTCCTGCACAACTTTCATATATCCCACTAGACATTCAGGCAGGTGAAAAAGCTGTTCATAATTACATGAGCCTAGAACCTAACTGCAATATAACAGAAAATATTTTTGACAGTTTTACTATGAACAGACTTTTCTAGGAAGGCAATTGCATGTATTATAATTCTAGAGAAGACTGTATTCTGCTTTTTTCAGAACTTTACCAGGAGTTATTCAAACTTGTGGTATTTCTGAATCACCAATACAATACATCTGGATCATTCTGCATTTAGTTTGTAAGACTTACAGTGATTGAAATGGGTGCAAGCATCTGACTACTTAAGCCATTACGTTTTCTACTGTAGCCATGCCTAAATATACTGAAATACATGTTATTTGATTATAAATTGCATTATTTTATTAGAAGTTATTTCCTGTTTACTTCTGCTTTGGATCATAGGGCATATTTATTTTTTTAGAATCACACATAATTTTATATATTGTTATACACTTACATATTAAGTGTATGCTATATTATCTATGTATTGCATTACCCAATATTAAAAGAGGCTTTAAAAATATTATAAAAAGAAATTACTGGTTCTGATAAGATTGAGAACTAATCTACCCAATCCCCCACTAGTGGACATGTTGTGTCCAATTTTAAAGAATGCTGAGAACAACATTCTTGTTTGTACAACATTTCGTATTTGTTCTTTAGGATATATATTTTCCTGGAAATAGAATCATCAAGTGTACAGGAGATTTTTTGAGGTTTTTGATATACACACTCCCCTTCAAAAAAGTATTCCAGAACTTCTCTATCACCTGGGAGTATGGAAAGGCTTTTTTTTACCATCATTCAAAATCCAGATGCAATAAAAGATTAATAAATTTGACTATATTAACAAAAATAAAACAAACACATAAACAAAAAACCCTACCTTGGCCAAAAAACACCATGTTGTTGTTGTCAGGTGCCACTGAGTCCGCTGACTCGTATCGACCCTATGTACAACAGAACGAAGTGCTGCCTGGTCCTGTACCATCCTCACAATCGTTGCTATGTTTGAGCCTATTATTGCAGCCACTATGTCAATCCATCTTGTTGAGGGTCTACCTCTTTTTTGCTGACCCTCTACTTTACCAAGCATGATGTCCTGCCCCAGGGACTGGACCCTCCTGATAAGGTGGCCAAAGTACATGGGACAAAGTCTCACCATCCTCCCTTCTAAGGAGCATTCTGGCTGTACTTTTTACAAAACAGATCTGTTCATTCTTCTGGCAGTCCATGGCATATTCAACACTCTTTGCCAACACCATAACTCAAAGGTATCAATTCTCCTTCCATCTTCCTTAGTCATCGTCCAGCTTTCACATGCATATGAGGCGACTGAAAATACCACAGTTTGGGTCAGGTGCACCTGAGTCCTCAAAGTGACATCTTTGCTTTTTAACATTTTAAAGAGGTCTTTTGAAGCAGATTTGTCCAATGCAATACATCACTTGATTTCTTGACTGCTGCTTCCATGGGCATTGATTGTGGATCCAAGTAAAATGAAATCCTTAACAACTTCAATATTTTCTCTGTTTATCATGATGTTACTTACAGGTCCAGTTGTGAGGACTTTTGTTTTCTTTATGTTGCGGTGTAATCCATACTGAAGGCTGTAGTCTTTAACCTTCATCAATAAGTACTTCAAGTCCTCTTCACTTTCAGCAAGGTTGTGTCATCTGTATACTGTAGGTTGTTAATGAGTCTTCCTCCAATCCTAATGCTGCGTTCTTCATATAGTCCAGTTTCTCGGATAACCTGCTCAGCATACAGACTGAGTAAGTATGGTGAAAGGGTACAACTGTGACGCACACCTTTCCTGATTTTAACCTACACAGCATCCCCTTGTTCTGTTCGAAAGACTGCCTCTTGGTCTATGTACAGGTTCCACATGAGCAAAATTAAGTGTTCTGGAATTCCCATTCTTCACAATGTTATCCATAATTTGTTATGATCCATACAGTTGGATGCCTTTGCACAGTCAATACACGTAGGGAAATATCTTTCTGGTATTCTCTGCTTTCAGCCAAGATCCATCTGATATCAGTAATGATATTCCTCGTTCCATGTCCTCTTCTGAATCCGGCTTGAATTTCTGGCAGTTCCCTGTCGATGTACTGCTGCAATCATTTTTGAATTATCTTTAGCAAAATTTTACTTGTATGTGATATTGATGATATTGTTCAATATTTCTGCATTCTGTTGGGTCACTTTTCTTTGGAAAGGGCACAAATATGGATCTCTTCCACTCGGTTGGCCAGGTAGCTATCTTCCAAATTTCTTGGCATAGATGAGTGATAGAACATCTATTGTTGAAACATCTCAATTGGTATTTCGTTAATTCCTGGAGCCTGGTTTTTCACCAAAGCCTTCAGTGCAGCTTAGACTTCTTCCTTCAATACCGTCAGTTCTTGATCATATGCTACCTCCTGCAATGGTTGAACATCAACCCATTCTTTTTGGTACAGTGACTACGTACTCTTTCCATCTTCTTTTGATGTTTCCTGCATCACTTAATATTTTGCCCATATAATCCTTTAATATTGCAACTTGAGGCTTGAATTTTTTCTTCAGCTTGAGAATGCCAAACATGTTTTTCCCTTTTGGTTTTCTAACTCCAGGTCTTTGTACATTTCATTATAATACTTTATACTCTTCTGGAGCCACCCTTTGAAATCTTCTTTTCAGATCTTTTACTTCATAATTTCTCATGACTCAAAATGAGAACAGTTGCAAACATCCATTAATAATCAGAACATGGAATCTACAAAGTATGAATCTAAGAAAGTTGGAAGTTGTCAAAAATAATATGGAACGCTTGAAGATAGATATTCTAGGCATTAGTGAGCTGAAATGGACTGGTATTGGCCATTTTGAATCAGACAATCATATGGTCTATTATGCCAGGAATGACAAATTGAAGAAGAATGGCGTCGCATTCATCACCAAAAGGAACATTTCAAGATCTATCCTGAAGTACAATGCTGTCAGTGATAGGATAATATCCATATGCCTACGAGGAAGACCAGTTAATACAAGTATTACTCAAATTTATGCACCAACTACTAACGCCAAAGATGAAGAAATTATAAAGATTTCTACCAATTTCTGCTGTCTGAAATTGATCAAACATGCAATTAAGATGCATTGACAATTACTGGTGATCAGAATGCAACTGTTGGAAACAAAGATCAGTAGTTGGACAAAATGGCCTCACTGATAGAAATGATGCTGGAGATCGCATAATAGGATTTTGCAGACCAAAGACCTATTCAGTGGAAATACCTTTTTTCCACAACATAAACGGTGACTATACACAGGAATCAAATCGACTACATCTGTGGAAAGAGATGATGGAGAAGCTCAATATCAATAGTCAGAACAAGGCCGCGGGCTGACTGTGGAACAGACTATCAGTTGCTCATATGCAAGTTCAAGTTGAAGGTGAATAAGATTAAAACAAGTCCAAGAGAGCCAAGTATGGCCTTGAGTATATCCCACTTGAATTTAGAGACCATCTCAGGAATAGATTTGATGCATTCAACACTAACGACTGAAGACCAGACAAGTTGTGGGATGACATCAAAGACATCCTATACGAAGAAAGCAAAAGGTCATTAAAAAGACAGGAAAGAAAGAAAAGGCCAAAACGGATGTCAGAAGAGACTCTGAAATTTGCTCTTGAACGTAAAGTAGCTAAAGAAAATGGAAGAAACAATGAAGTAAAAAACACCATAAGCAAAGTAAGATGGCAAATAACAAAGTGAAAGGAAATATTTGCAACACATGTCACAGATAAAGGGCTAAAACCCCTAATATACAAAGAATTTTTAAAAATGGAGAAGTGGGGAGAAAATATCAAAATTCCCATCACAAAAGACACAAAGAGATAATGCAAAAAAAAAAAGAGAGAGAGATCTAATAATGATCCTTAACCACATGAAAAGATAGCGTCACTCATAAGAGAAAGAAAAATTAAAACTACACCGAGATATTTCTCACCTACCAGTTTCTTGGTGATGTCATGGGGAAACAAGCACTCTCATATATTGCTGATGTGAACGCAAAAACGGTACAACCCCTTGAGGGGAATTTAGCAGTATTTAAACAAAACTATGTATGTATTTATCTCTTGATCCAGCAATCCCACTTCTAGGAATTTACCCTGAATACACATCTCTAACAACCCAAAAATACATACACCCAAAGTTATGCAGTACAGCATCATTTGCAACTGCAAAATACTACTTAAATGTCCAAGCACTGGAAATCAGCTGAATAAGCTTTGGCACATTCACACAATGGAGTACTAAGCAACCGTTAAAAAAAAGAAAAAGAGAATGATCTCTATAAACTAACATAGAGTGCTTTCTAGAAGATACTATTAAATGGAAAAAAAATGCAATGGAGCATATATACTATGCTATCTTTTCAGTAAGAAAACAGAAAATAAGCAAGCATATATATGTCTACTTATCTTTACAAAAAGAAATAAAGGACAGATAAACCAGAAAACAATGAAGTTGGATATCTAAAAGGGGGTAGGGTGGGGTGGGGGTAGAGTGAGATTGGACAAACTTAAAATGAGAAACTTGTAGTAAAAGGGAGGACTCTATTCTTCAAAAGTGTCAATGTCACAAAAGACAAAGGAAGGCTGTGGAAATGTTTCAGTTTAAAGGAGGCTAAAGAGATATGGAAACTAAATGCAAGATCTAACCCGACTGAATGCTGTACTGGAAGGAAAACTTCCATAAAGGGCATAATTGAGTCAAAAAAAATCGGAAGACAGATGGTAAGTTAGATAAAAGTATTTTATTAATATTAAATTTATTAAAGTTGGTAACTCTTCTGAGGTTATATATCAGAAAACCCCTATTCTGAGGAAATAAACACTCACGTACTTAGGGGTAAGAGGCCATGATATATGTCACTTACCCCGAAATGTTTCAAAAAAACAAAACAAAACAAAACATGGTGTTTGTTTGCCTATCTGTATCTGTCTACCTGTATCTATCTATAGATGACAGAGAACGCAAATAATAAAGCAAATGGGGCAAAAGGTATATGGGTATTCTTTGTACTGTTCTTATTCTTTCAACTTTCCTGTGAAGTCTGAAATTATTTCCAAATAAAAAGTTTTAAAATTATTAAAAAAAAAAAGGAGACGGTGTTTTGGTTTAAACTCCTAGCACTGGGGCAATTTCTTTAGGTTCTTTCTCCATATTATGTAAAATAAGAGGGTTGAACTACATGTACCTGAAGACTCCATTCTGTCCTAAACCTATATTAGTATCCCATAATGGGAGGGTGGTGAGAGTAAATCGTTGTTAGCTGCCGTGGAGTCAGCCCTGACTCAAGCGATCCTGAATGTCACAGAATAGACAAAACTGCTCCACAAGGTTTTCTTGGCTGTAATGTTTACAGAAGTAGTTTGTCATGCCTTTCTTCTGAGGAGCCGATGGGTAGGCTGCAACTGCCAACCTTTAGGTTAGCTGCCAATTGCAAACCACTTGTCACCCAGGCTCCTTGAGAATAAATTGTTAGTTGACATCAAGTTCATTCCAACTCATAGCGATCCTATGTGTGCAGGGAACCGCTCTATAGGGTTTTCAAGGCTGTGACCTTTTGGAGGCAAATCACCAGGCCTGTCTCCTGAGGAGCCTATAGGTGGGTTGAAACGGCCAATCTTTTTGGCAGGTAGTCAAGCACTTAACCGTTTGCACCACCCAGGCTCTTCCTGAGAGTAAATTAAAGGTCCTTTAAAAAACTGTTGAAGAGAAAATAATACCCAAAAACTGCCTTTTTGATTCTTTTCTTTGGGACTCTACTAAACATCTGACAATGTGATTTCTAATACTGTCAAATCTCGTATCTTCAGAATCAAAGAAAGAACAGTGTAATTTTTTTTTCCATAGTCGGGGTTACCTAAGTTTATTTCGAACATGTACCATAACTCTACGTACTTTTTTTCATTATACTGTCATTTACTCTTAGAACACATATCATACCTACAAAGTCGGGGGGGGGGCATTTCCTTTATCCTATGACTGACATTATTTCTTATCAAGGTACCTGAAACATGCTACTGGTTTTAAAGAGAAACCCACTACTTTAAGTCCAATTATAGGTTACCCTTAAGCCTGGTCCATCTCAGCTTAGCTTTCTCATAAGATAGGAGCCAGAGTGATGTGTTTTATGTCATGCATTCAGCAGGCAACTGATAAGTATTGGTTGATTTGATACTAGTATAATTTCTTTAGGATTGGATTCACAGGGCTTTACTGTTTAACTTCAAAGTGTTTATTTCTCGATCAGCTTCCACTTCAGTTTCACATGGGACTTGTTCCCACTGTACTTACTGCTAAAGGAACCCAAACGGTCCATTCCCTAATTGTCAAAGACTGCTGCTTTGATCTTCTTCAAGGAGACTGCAGAACGGGCCAACACATACACCCAAGCTTGATGAGCCCCTAGGAACAAACAAATGAGGCACATGGATCAGGCAATAACTCAGAAGGACAAGATAAAGAGGATAATGCAATGTATTCAACTCTACCATGTCCTAGCTTTATAATGAACAAATTATTATATCTCTATAAGCCTATTCCTACTCCTATAAAATGGGGTATGACATATTATCTACCTCCTAGAGTTGTTGTGAGAATTAACTATCATAATCAAATATCATAATCCATATAAATAATACAACACAGTGCCTGGTCCATACTAATCCCTCTATAAATGCTACATATTTATAATAAACACCTGTTCTTTTTTTTTTTTTTTTTTGGTCTGTGTAGCATCTCTTCTCTCTTTAGCCCGCTTTCCTTTGGGGAAGTGACCCTCCCACATCTCATATGGTTCTGGTGGGGTTGCCAATTACAGAACTCCATCCCCCACTCCCACATAAGCTGTACTAACCAGTCTCTTCTTACAGAAATCTGAATCTTAAGTAAGACATACAGGACAAAAGGGAGCTGCAGTTCATTCACTAGTCAAAGAATTTGGTCCATGACTTCTGGCTGTTGAGATCCCCAGAGTGGCCCAACAGTTCAGCTCTTCTCTCAATTCTCTATCTTTCCAGTAAAACTTTAATCTGAATGAGTATCTTTACCAGAAACCAAGGAATCCTCATACAACATTCATTTATTCACTCACTCAAGTATTTAATAAGTATGTACAATGCACAAAAAGTAACTTCTTTCAAGGGAGAAATGAGAGCACATTTCACACTAGATGACTCAAACATTCCTCTTCTACCTTCAGCTTTTTAGCTATCTCTTTTCTGGTACTTTTCACATTCTACTTTGTGTGGCAATTAACTTCTGGATGCGTATGTTTTCCACTTCTGGTTTAAATGGAAGCACAGACAACATCCAATACAAATTTGTATGACTTAAAGTACCAAGCACCATGTCAAGCACAGAGAAGCAACCCAATAAATGCATACGGAACAGACAAATAAATGTTGGGTTCTACAATAGGTTAATTTGTGTCTTTTCCGGGAGTGACTTCTTTTATCTTGCTATTTTTAGCTCAGGGAATTAACTCCTCATTGACAGCAACATAGCTGTCAATTAACTTTTCTTTTTTCGGGGGAAGGGGTTCTCCCTCTACTGTAGTCCTAGGAAAAGTTGGTCTTTGAAGAAAAATGAGTTTAGCAAGGGGTATTATGCACTCAGTAATAAAATAATGACCAATATTTCTTGAGCTTTCCCCAAGTCTCTGGGTGGTGCAAATGGTTAACATGCTTCTCTGCTGAAAGGTTGGAGGTTCCAGTCTACCCAGAGGTGCCTCAGAAGACCTGGAGGCCTACTTCCAAAAAACAGCCACAGAAAATCTTATGTAGCACAGTTCTACTCTGACACAAATAGGATTGCCATGAGTCCAGATTTATTCTACTGAAAATTGATTTAGCTGGGTAACAGAGTGGGTAAGAGTTCAGCTGCTAACCAAAAGGCCAGCAGTTCGATCCACCAGCCGCTTCTTGGAAACCCTATGGGGCAGTTCTACTCTGTCTTATAGGGATGCTAGGAGTCGGAATTGACTCGACAGCAACGGGTTAGGTGTTTTTTTTTTTTTAACTACTGAATATGGATTAGCTCTGAATCCTCACAACCCTCTGGCATGTTCCTTTTTCAAAGGAGTGCCTGAAAGATGGTTACTTGCATGATGTCTTACAGGCAGTGACCTCAGTGCCATTTCAACTGTGGTTACCAGAGATGGTCAAGTAAAGGATGTGTAGAGCACTCATAAGCCATTGGCTGTTAGCACTCTGTCATAAGCGCAATACTATAATAAGCAAAGTCTTTTTTCTTCCTCTCCTTTTTCACAAGAGACCACATTTCTGGTACTAACATTCCTGAGTGGATGGGTGCCAAATTTATCATTTGCCAAATTCAAAGAAGTTACTGGGAGGAGGAAGGACAGAAGGTACTGTGAGGCACAGGATTCAGGTGGTCGGAGTAAATGCGCAGGCTTTGGAGTTCTGCAGACATGGATTCAAATCCTCACTTTGTTCCTTCTTAGCTGTATGATCTTGGGCAAGTCATTTTACCTGAGCCTCAGTCCCCTTCAGCTCTAAAATGGAGCTAAAATACCAACCTTGGGAGACCTACGTGAAGACAATGTGGTAATGTCGGTCAGGTGCATGACACACAGCTGTCATTTGTGTTACGCGCTCCATTGCAAAAACCGGAAAACGGAGGCTGGGGCACTACGGTGCCGCCCACAGGGCGGGACGCGCCAGACACGCCGCGGGGCCGGGGTCAGCCCGGGCCCCGCACCGCCCTCCCCCACAACGCCGCGTGGCCTGCCACCGCCCGCCCGCTGCGTCTGTCCCGGGGCCATGGCCCTCATCCTTCTCCTCCCCCGATGCCCCTTGTTGTCCCCGATCCCCCCTTGTCCCGCTAGAGGGGCTCCTGCCCCGCCACCCGTCCACCCTGCGAAGCCTCACGCCTCACCTCGCCGCGTACCCCTCCTCCGCGCCAGAGTCGCAGGCCGTGCGCGCGTCCTTTGGCTTGCGTGCTCGCTCCTGGGCAGCGCAGGCGCGAGCGCGCCGCGCGCCCAGCACTCCCTCCTTGGTGGCCTCAGCCACTTTCGCCCCTTTTCAGGGCCCTGGGTTTCCCCGCCAAGTGTCACGCCACCGCCACCGCCCGCTCTGCTCTCTCCCCGGCCCGCGCCGCCGTTCCTCTGACTTTTGAGTCAAACCAATAATCACTGATTCCCGTGTGGCGCTTTGCCCGTCGCCGGAGGCTTCCCGGTGCGTGGTGTCATTTGAGCCCCTGCACAGCGCAGTGAGGTGGACCGGACCGGTACGGTTTTTTTTTTTTTTTTTTTTAAACATTCCTACCCACAAGCACTCTCCATCCTCCGCCCTCCGTTGCAGCAGAGGAAACTAAGGCTAAGGTACTGGGCCCAAGGACGGCGAGCGGTGGCCATCTCTCATATCCGGGTGTTGGAGTGCCGTTCGTGGATTAACCAGACTGATTAAAGGGCTGAACGCGGCACGTTTTATTCAGATGCTGCTGGAACGTCGAAATTGTATTCTATGGAAAGAATCATCCCTTCTTTGGGCTTCAGAGACCCAAGCTGAGGCACAATGATGAGACGATGTGATGGTCCACTCTGATGTCAATCTTGAGCGCTAGGTATGTCCCAACATCTCTTATTACTACTACTGGTAATTATCTTAATGGTCACCATTTGTTGAGTAATTATTGCATGCCAGGCATTGTACAAAGCAGGTTACACACGTGGTCTCATTTAATCTTCAAAAACAACCTTATGAGGTAGGCACTGTTATTACCCTCATTTTCCAGGTGAAGAAATTTAGGCTCCACCCATATAAATAACTTGAGATCACACTGCTGGGAAGTGTTGGGGAAGGAGATTAAAACCTTGGTTTATTTTAGCTATTATATTGTTGTATCTATTTACAAGTTTGTCTTTCGAAAATTTACCCGACCTCTTTTAGGGTTCATTTACGCTTTCTGTCTGTGCTACCTCTTTATTCATTGCTGAGTATCTAGGTAATGCAAGTATATTGTAAAAAAAAAAAAAAAATCAGAAAATTCACATTAACACAAATGATGTAAAAATCAGCTTCCACCACCTTCAATAAACAACAGTTTGGTGTACACCCTTTCAGACATTTTTCTACATAACGTCAATAATTATAGGGTAGTTTTAAATTTAATACATCCTGAAAATCTACTTATTCATTCATTCAACAAATGAGCAGGCCCTGTTCTAGATGCTGGGAATTCAACAGTGAACAAAACAAAGTCCCTGCCTCATGGAGCTCATATTATATGGGAGAGATTGACAATGAGCAATACATATACTATATTGCCAAATAATAGATAATACCAGGTAGTGTGGATGACCATGATTTGGGGATGTTCTTTTAGATGGGATAGACAGGGAAGGCCTCTTAGTGGAGGGGCACATAAGCAGAAATCTAATCATTTAGTGAGAGAGGGAGCTATTCTAGAAGAGAAGCAGCAGGTCCTGAGATAGGGATTTGCTTAGCATATTGGAGAAGCAGCAAGGAGACCAGTGTGCCTGGAGCACAGCAAGTGGAGGGAAAGAAGGCTGAAAACGTAGCCAGGAGCCAAATCATGTATCATTTGGTAAGCCATTGATGGATTTAGTATTTTATTGAGATGTGATAAAATGCTGAGAAGGGTTGAGAGCAAAGGAGTGATCAGGCTTGTTTTAAAAGGATCACTCTGGTAGCTGTGTGTGGAGAACAGACAGTGTAGATGCATTAAAATTGCCCTTTACAGCATAAGTTGTCCTTTTACACAACAGTTGTTTCACAAATAGTTTATTAATGTAGATATTTCACCTACAACTTTGCAACCACTCCCACCTTTCCCACAAAGTGGAGATAGAGTCAAATACTTAGGAAATATCATCACGTCTTTCTCACCTAAACTGAAACTTTGAGACTGGCTAGGGCACATATCCAGATCTGGAAGTTAAGATTGTTCCCAAACTGAAGATGAGTCATCAGTGTTACGCTATTGTAGAAAAAAAACAGTCCCACATACTACGGAGATCTGTTCATTAAAAATGTAGCATTCAAACTCCTGGAAATTATCCTTCTTAACTGGATGTTAGGCCTTCATTAGAATTCTAAGCCCCAGTTTGGTCAGTGTGCTTAAGAAAGATGTGAAAAAATTAAAATACACAGCAGTAGGAAGGATAACACTGATTTAAGGCATTACTTTTCTCGGTTTTCGCCTTAAGTTACTGAGTGGATAGTAGTATCATTTATGAGATGGGAGAGACCAGCTGAAGGTAAAAACAGGAATGAAGAGTTTTGTTTTTAAATCTGTGTTTTTCAACTTGAGTGAAAATGATAAATATATGAGTCTGGCGCTCAGTGGAGAGGTCAGGGCTAAGATTGTACACTTGTATTAGAATTGTTTCTTTGGTTGTGTGTCTTCCTTAGACAGAGCTTTTGAGAACAGGAACTGTGTCTTTTCTTCTTTGTAACTTCAGTGCCCAGAAGTGTGTCCTCAACGAATATTTGTGAAATGAGCAAGTGAAGGCAAAGGGATGGATGAAGTCTCTCAGGCAAAGTGTATAAGGTAAAAAGAGAAGATAAGCACTCCATGCTTTCACTGGAAGTCAAGCACCATGACATGGCTTACTGGTAGAATGACCATAGTCACAATTTGCTCAGGACAATCTTGGTTTACGCCTGTTGTCCCTTTCACTCTGTAAAGTGTCTCAGTTTGTACAATAAATTATATGGTCATTCTTTGTAGAAGACCCTTCAGGGTCTAGCTTCGTCCTGTTTCTTTATCATCACTGCCCTGTCTTAGACTCCATTCTCCAGCCAGATGGAAGTTTCTCTGATTCTGCCTTTTGAACATGTTACCTCCAAGCTTCATTTGCCAAGGTAACTCTTACCTCAACTTAGACATCGCTTCCTCAGGAACACCTTTCCTGACTCCCCCTGTCCCACACACACAAGTCTGAGGTAAGTAGCCTCTTATATGCTCCCAGTGCTCCCTGTATTTATTGTGTCATAGCAGAGATGACTAATTGCCTGTTTTCTTGTTGTTCACTAAACTGTAAAATCCATGAGGAGTGAGATTGTATTTCATTTACCAGTGTATTCCCAGGACCTAACATGTAGTATTAGAGATGCACCAAAAATGTATTTTGGCCAAATAACTGACAGTATTAAAACAGTATTCAGCAGAAACAGAGTATTACCATCATAGAGTGAACTTCTGGGATATAAAAATAACTCAGAGATATTGTCAAAAATACCAGAAGTACAGTTTCTGAGCCTCCCTCTTTGTGAAAATGATTATTATTTCTTGTTACCTACTGTGTCTTGAGTTCCAGGACTATGTCAGAGACTTTATAAACTATCTCATTTCGTCTCTATTTTTGCTGAAACTGAGGTGGCTCTCTGTGGTTTGGTTTACAAATGGATAAAAACAGAAAATACCAAAGTCTAGCTGTGCCTTTTAGAGATCAGCTTCCTCCCCTTTCTACTCTGAGATATACCCAGGCAGTCTAAATTAGCCAGAGATTTGGGTCCCAGAGCAGAGCCCTTTCCCAACTACAGGACCTTCTCAAGTCAAGGCATCTTCCTATGACACACTCAGTGGAGAGGACTTCACCTCTCAAAAGCCTGAGCCTCGGGGTTATAGGGTTTAGCTCTCAGCTCTTTTGAGTTTACATGCTCAATTACTTTCACAGAAGCCTTGGCTTACAAGTGGTCAAGTTTAGAACTGGTTCTAGCCTCTCTGGCCTCTGCTGCTGCCTCTTATTCAGGAGCACTGCTGCCCTCCCATGCTTCCTCCTGTCTTTCTCTTTTTGTGGCTACCCTAGTCAAAGGAGTTAGAGAACCGATCCTTTTCCGTCCAGAAGGTTCCAGGAGTCCTTATATAACTTGATCTGCCTCTCCTGTAACCGGTCTACATAGGAAGGGTTGAAGCACCTTCTGCTACTCTACTTAAATAAATGAAAGGTCTACGTGTAACCATTTCTCAAGCACTGCGGCCTGCCTCTCACTATTTAAAACTAAAGCCAGGTATCAGGATTTTCATAATGCCATGGACTTTAAACAGAGTTCCATAAATTCAGGTTTTTGTTACCTATCTTTTCTGCTTCTTCCTCCCCCACTGACTTCTTTCTGATCTACAGAAAGTGCAGGGCATCTTTCTCATGAATCACCAGGCTTTGGGTAGAATCTAAAAATTAGGTGAAGTAGAAATGTATTGTTGCTGAGTGGCTTCTCTTTATCACAGAATTTTACAATGCTGTCTAGGCAGCCTAGCTGCATATTTTTCAGCCTGATACAGGGCCTCCACCTTTTGCCTATCAAAACAGGCTGCTAAAGTATTTTACATCATTCAGTGAAAGGCAGTCTATATTCTTTTGTAACCAATAAGTGCCCAATAAATGCTTGAATATGATCGATAAGGAATTTGGCACAGTTTAATATAACTGAAAAAGCATGGACTTTGAAGCCTTCCTGAGTTTAAATCCTGTCTTTACTTCTTACCACCTTCAAGAATTTAGGCAAGTAGTTATCTTTCTGTGCATCTTTTCTCCTGATTCATAAAATGAAAATGAAAATACCTAATTCATAAGAGTTTTTTAAGGATGTGATAATGTCTGTATATATAGTACCTAGTTCATAGTGGGGGCAAAGAAATTATAATTGTAACTTTAATTCTAGAAGTGCTCTACAAATAACGCTGGACTTGTGTATAAGTTGCTCTAAGCTAGGTTGACTAGTGCTAAGCATTACAGTTTTTTTCGTTATTTGAACAAGAACTATTATCTACAAGTCCAGCAGGTTTACAGAACACCAGGCAATTAAACAGAATTTCCCTTTGCTGTCGACTTCTTCAGCATCTTCCTCACTACAGAAGACTAAGGAAAGTGTAGCTATCTCACAGGTTACCAGGTAAATGCTTAGTTGCAATCTGAGATGGATAATCCAGCCTTGTCTCAAATGGAGAACAAACTCAGGAGCTATGTTCCATTTAATTCATGTAAATAGTGAATAGACTTATGCATTATGAGCAATTAACAGCACAGACTGTTCCTTAAAGTATAGAGTCAGTACTTTACTGTTGTAATCAAATAAAATGTACAAGGCTAATATGATACATATGTAACGATTTAAGTAATTGTTATTGTGCTATGTGATAATTAGGCCTTAAATGTTAAGCTGTTTACATAAATGGCTATAATTGTTTATTTTTATACAGTCAAACACATTTTTCAGTTTTTGTCTGCTCACTGTATTAATTTTCTAGTATCTATGATCATGCCAAGGACAACAGTTTTCTCTGAAACCCTTTGCTATTTAATCATGTGCTCGAGGACACACAAACACTCTTCAAAACGACACAGCAGGATTTTCATCCCAACTTGGTGCTAAAAATAGCTACTGTGTTTCAGGGCTTTCCTTACACATTCTTTCATTTTAGTCCCTAAGAAACTCTTCAAGAGAAATGTTGTTACTCCCATTTTACTGATGCAGAAACTGATGCTCAAGAGAGTGTAAGTAGGCAGCATAGTAGAGATTCTAACTTCTAGCCCTAAACCCTAACCACTGCTTTATACAGCCTCAGGAGGTAATGGATCCCACAGAGATATGTAAAGTTACTTCAGAAGATAGAATGGCTCCAGAGAAATACAGGATATATATTAGTGCGTCCAAAGAGAGAATAAGTCAACCTGAAAGAGAGAGGGGTTAGCAGGTAATGGAAGGGTTAGAGCCTGTTGAAGCCAACTTTCTTAGTGCCCTATTCGAGGAGGGGAGTCTTGGCCAATGAATTTCAAGCACTACTGCCCCATTATAGACAATCATATTGTGGAGCCTGATACCATTAAATATTTGGATTTTGGAACTAATTCCCTTTATTCTGATTCCTTACAAAAGAATCAGTATAGAGGTTAAGCCAGTGTTTCTCTTTTTATATCATTGCCCCCAAGGAGCCCTTTTAGACGTTTTTTTTCCTAGTTACCTTCTCCCATGAAATTTTAATACCACAGATATGCTGTATATCTCTTTATGGACTGTATGTATATCTGTACTTTATACATAAAAGAGTAAGTTTTTTTTTAGCCTCCAAAAAATAAATTTTTTTCCTCCTCCTGTTGAGAGTAAATAATGCAGCTTCCCATATAGGCCTACCTTCAGGTTCAGGATATGCTAGTTACGCAAGGGTAGTATTTGTGTACATGTGACAATTATATTTCTCATTGAAAATTAATAAATTGGCATTCTAATCTTATGTATGGGCTTGGTTAGTGTGAATCTGCTCTTGAATAATGGGACCATTCTCTATGTGTAGAAAATTTGGGTTTCTAAGGCTGTAAAACAGCTTGAAACATCTAGAGTGTTCTTATATGTCATTCCTTCATTCATTCAACAAATATTTATTGAGCCATACTATAGGTCAAGGACTGTGCCAGGTACCAGGAATTCAAAGAGTAATAAAACAGTATCTGCCCTCTGTGGGGACCATGGTCTTGGGGAACATCTAGCTCAATAACATAGTTTATAAAGAAAATGGTATACATTCTATTTTGATGAGTGGCACCTGGGATCTTAAAAGCCTGTGAGCGGCCATCTAAGATAATCCACTGGTCTCACTCCATCGGGAGCAAGGGAGAATGAAGAAAACTAAAAATACAAGGGAAAGATTAGTCCAAAGTATTAATGGACCATAACTACCACGGCCTCCACCAGAGTGAGTCCAGTACAACTAGATGGTTCCCAGCTACCACCACCAACTGCTCTGACAGGGATCACAATAGATGGTCCCGGGCAGAGCTGGAGAAAAATGTAGAACAAAATTCTAACTCACAAAAAAAGACCAGACTTAAACTGGCCTGACAGAGACTGGAGAAACCCCGAGAGTATGGTCCCCAGACACCCTTTTAGCTCAGTTTGAAGTCACTCTGGAGATTCACCCTTCAGCCAAAGATTAGCCAGACCTATAAAACAAAACGAGACTAAAGGGTCACAGCAGTCCAGGGGCAAGGACTAGAAGGCAGTAGGGGACAAGAAAGCTGGTATAGGGAACCCAAGGTCGAGAAGGGAGAGTGTTGACATGTCATGGGGTTATTGACCAGTGTCAAAACAATGTGTGTACTATTTGATGAGAAGCTACTTTGTTCTTTAAACTTCATCTAAAGTACAATTAAAAAAATAAAAATAAATGAAAAACAAAAACAATATCTGCCCTCAAGAAGAAGCTCACTGTCCAGTTGGAGAGACAAGTGTGTACACAAATAATGCCAACACAAGATAATACTTGCTGAAGCAGAGATGTGCTGGGTACACTGAGGGCTCCAAGAAGGGATTAGTCAGTTCTAGCAAGAATTAAGACGTAGGTCTTTGGAAAGTGGTGAGTTAAGTCTTTTTTTTTTTTTTAAGACTAGAAGTTTAATTTTTTTAATTATTATTTTTAATAATATTTTATTGTGTTTGTGGTGAAAATTTACAAGAAAGTTAGGTTCTCATTTGACAATTTCCCCACAAATTGATCGATGACGTTAGTTACGTTTTCCATACCGTGTCAACATTCTCTTTAATTGTGTTCTGGTTGTTTCATTTGCATACTGTAGTTTCCCTGCTCCGTGTCTTCTCATCTTTGCTTTGGATTAAATGTTGACTTTTTAGACTCCTACAGATTTTTTTTTGGTACAGCACTGTTCTAACAGGTAATGTCTTTTATTTTGTGTGTTACTCGGCTTTTCTGCTAAAAGATGATTTCAGGGGATAGTTTAGGTTTGAGGTTTAACGAGTGTCTCAGGGTAATAGTCTCAGGGAGCCTTCTGGTCTCAAGTGGTCCAGTTAGTCTGGCTTTTTTAGCAATTTGAGTTTTGATCTGCCTTTTTCTTCCATTCTAAACATGATCATCTGTTGTATCCCCAGTGAGCTGGGTACTGTCTAGTTCTTCTGGTCTCAGGGTAGTTGAGGTCATTGCTCGTGTAGGCTATCAGCCTTGTAGACTTGTATCTTCTCTGTGATTTTGGTTACCTTCTTACTCTTTTGTTCCTGATGTGTAGAGATCAATAGTTGTATCTTAGATGTGAGTTAAGTCTTGGAGAATAAGAAGAAGGAAATTCTGAGCAGAAAGAACAAATTATGCAAAGATCCAGAAGCATGAAATAGCATGGCCAGTTAGGTCAATGTGACTGGAGTATAGAGAGCAAGAAAGAGGAGGTCTCTGTATATGAAGTTGCACAGGTAGACAAAGGTCTGACCCTAAAGGCCTTTGCACTTTACTCAAAAGGCCATGGGGAGCCAGTGAAGCATTTTGAGTTGGGGACTGGTGTTATCACTAATCTGGGTTTTAAAACTATCTCTCAGGTAGTGTTGTGGACTGAAAGTGGCAAAATGAAAGGCCAGGAGCTGCAGCATGATGATGAGGGCTTGAACTAATGTAGTTGGAATAGGGACGGGGAAGAGGAAATGGATTTAAGATGTTTAAGAAGTAATAATTAATTATGGAGAGATAAGTGAGTAAGGTAGTAGAATTAAAGGTGATTCTCAAATATCTAACTCAGTTGACTGGGTGAATGATGGTGCTACTCACCAAGAGAGATAACACAGAGCAAAGAGCAGACATGAAGGGAAAACAGGTTTTGTTTTGGATATGCTGAGTTTGAGGTATGGTGGCACAACCGAAAGGTTGGCAGTTCGAACCCGCCCAGTCACTCCATAGGAAGAAGACCTAGCAATCTGCTTCTGTAAAGATTACAGCCTAGAAAATCCTGTCGGGCAGTTCTATTCTGTCCAGCAGGTTTACCATGACTCAAAATCAATTTGATGGCATCCAACAACAACAACATAGGATATACAGGAGACGTTCACTAGGCAGATTCAAAACCCGAGGAAGAGGTCTAGGTCAGATATATAGATTAGGGGATCAGGAGCAAATTGATGGGAATTTTGAAGCCACAGGAGAGGATGAAATTTCTTGAGGTGATTGAATGGGAGAGAAAAAAAAAAGAGTGAAGAATAGAAACTTGGAGAACAGCAACAAGAGAGACGCAGAGGAAGAGCCCATGGTCCAGAAAGGGAGAAGTAGATTTAAGAGAGAGAAGCAGCAGTAAAAACTGGGAGGAGAAAATCAGCAGAGCCTGATTAAGACTCTTTAGGACTGTGTCTTAGTCTGGGTTCTCTAGAGGAGCAAAACTAGTGAAACATATATAGATACATAGAGAGACATTTACTTCAAGGAAATGGCTCATGCAATTGTGGGGGCTGGCAAGTTCCTCATCCATGGGCAGATGACAGGCTGATGACCTCCGCTGGCTCATGTGGTTGCAGGAGCTAACAAACCCAAAACTTGCAGGTCAGGCAATAGGCTGTAGGCCTCTGTTGGCTCATGGGATTGCAGGGTTTGATGAATCCAAAATCTGTAGGTCAAGTGACAGGCTGGAAGCCCCTTCTGGCTTACTTCCCAGGAACCAAGATCAGACGCTGAGAAGACTGCAGGATCGGAAAGAGAGTGAGCTTTCTCAGAACGTTAGTTTTTATCATGGATGCAGGCCACACCCCCAAGGAAACTCATCTTCTAACGGATTGGTTGCTCATATCAGATCACACAATGGGAGGTGATATATAGTGTCTGCCGAACCACTGAGAATTATAGCCTAGCCAATTTGGCACATAAAGTTAACCATCACAGGCCCTATGTAACTGAAAATACTTTGGTGACTCCCATGTAATTAAAAATGAAAATATTATAAACTGTAAGATAGGTGAAAGGGAAATCCAACAAAATTCTAATTTGTCTGATGATGACCTATTTGGTCATCACATATGTGTGTGTGTGTTTGTATGTGTGAGTGTATATATATACACTTCTACTTTGTAATTTTGATGCCCCTATTTTGCTAGTGCCCTAAGTACATGTTTCTTCACCTACTCAGTAATCTAGCACATCAAGGAAAATGGATTAGTCAATAGTGCCAAATACTGTAGAGACATCAAAGACAAAGATTAAAAAGTGTTCACTGGAAAAAAGAAAAAGTACCAATTATATCAGCATATGGGCAAGACAAGTATTCTAATCGAATATAATAGAAAGTCCAGAAATTAACCAAAATATATATAGGAACTTAGAATATGATAAAGGCGAGCTGTTCAATAAATGGTGTGGACAGTTGGATAACCATCTAGAAGAAAAAAATAAAAATCAATACCCTACATCCGGATAAACTACAAATGAATTAAATACTTAACATATAAAAAATGAAAACCATGGAAGTACTAGAAGAAAATATGAGAGAATTCCTTTATAATCTTGGAATTGGGAAGGAAAAACTTTCTATGACTCAAAATACAGAAGATGTAGAGCAGAAGTTAATAATTTGGCTACATGAAGCTCACACATTTCTGCAAGGCAAAAAAACACCTTAAACAATGTCAGAAAAATAGGTGGCAAAATGGAAAAATACCAGAAAGGACTAATCCTCCTAATATAAAGAGCTCCTAGAAATAGATAAGAAAGACCAACCATTCAAGAGAAACATCAATGAAAGATATGGATAAGGTTGATTAACAGCATAGGGATTTTGAGGTCATCTACTGTTAGGGATTGAATCGTGTCTCCCAAAAATGTGCGTCAACTTGGCTAGGCCATGATTCCTAGCATTATGTGATTGTCCACCATTTTGTCATCTAATGTGATTTTCCTATGCATTGTAAATCCTACCTCTATGATGTTAATGAGGCAGGATTAGAGGCAGTTTTGTTAATGAGGTAGGACTCAATCTACAAGGTTAGGTTTTGTTTTAAGTCAAACTCTTTTGGGATATAAAAGAGAGAAGCAAGCAGAGAGACAGGGGGACCTTATACCACCAAGAAACCAGAACCAGGAGAACATCACATCTTTTGGACCCAGGGTCCCTGCGCTGAGAAGCTCCTCAACCGGGGAAGGTTGATGACAAGGACCTTCCCCCAGAGCCAACAGAGAGAGAAAGCCTACCCCTGGAGCTGGCACCCTGAATTCGGACTTCTAGCCTCTAGACTATGAGAGAATAAATTTCTGTTTGTTTAGGCCATTTCTGTTATAGCAGCACTAGATAACTAAGACAGCTACCTATGTTGGAATCCTAGCTCTGTCACTTACTAGCTCTATGACTTTGGACAAATCTCTGAGCCTCAATTTCTTCTTCTGTAAAACACAGATGATAATTGTAGTTACTTCAAGGGTTAAATGAGGTTGAATGGAGGCCAGGTAGAGCAACCTGGTGACGCATAGTAAAGGAAGGAAGGGTACATAGAAGATGGATTCTAAATTTCTGTTATCTGGGAACCTAGAAGCAAAGAGAATCAGATAAGAGGACCAGCCCAACTGTGACTCTTCATTAAGGTCAGTTCTTTACTAAGTCTCTACTAGTACCTGTCACTACCCTAGGCCTGGGGATACAATGTAAGTAAAATAGACATGGTTCCTGCCCTCAACGTAGTTTACCTCTGTTGGAGAGACAGGCATCAAATCACAGAAATACGTACTTATAAACAGATGAACACCATGAAGAAAATTTACATTTTAAAAGGGTATAATAGGGAAACCTGAAGGAATTTGGAAGGTCAGAGAAGGCTCGATGAAGTGATTGTTGAGCCAAAAGCTGAAAGATGAGTGGGAGTTAAATAGGCAAACAGTAGTGAAGGAAGAGGAAAGCAGGATGAAGGAGTAGAAACGATGTTCCAGGCAGAGAACAGCATAGGCCCTGAGGTAAGAAAGAAGGAAGCTAATCCACTGTGGTTGAAGCTAGAGTAAAGGCAAGAGTAGGGGGAGTTGAAAATGGAGAGCGAGGCAGGGACCAGGTTGTTCAGGGCGTTGGCAGTCTTGTTAAGGATTTTGGATTTTAACAGTGAGAAGTCACTGAATAGTTTTTATTAAAAGAGTAACCAGATCATTTTGAAAAACTCATTCTGGCTTTGGTGTGGAGAATTGTGAGCAGATTAAAAGGAGGCAAGAGTGGACATGGGGAAAGGCTATTGCAGTAGTTTAGGCTGATGATATGCTCCCTGAATCTACTTGTTTTCCTAACTTCAGCAGAAGACAAAGCCTTTTATTCCTATATAGTAAAAGTGCATCAAATTTAGGTATATTTTAACCTATAATTAGAGATAAAAGGCTTAAAATTAATTCCTCAGGAAAAACGAGCACATTAAAGTGAAGGGTTTCATTTAAAGCATAGACGTGGCAATCCGATTCTTTTCTCTCTGGAGAGGAGGAAAGGAGTTAGAGGGGTTAAAAGGGATAGGAACCACTGAGGAGGCCAGAGATGCTAAAGACAGACTTTCCTAACTGTGCAGTGTTGCTCTTGCACGCTGTCTGCTTTGCCGAAGTTTATCTTCGCTGTGCGTTAGTCAAATAAAAATGTTGGGCACAGTTACTTTATGGCTTACCCTGGAGAGCTCAGTGCTTTTTAGCGAAAAATAGGCCCAGGAATCTAGATATTGCACAGGTTGCAATTCTTTTACACACTATGGAGTCTTTACAAGTGCCTAGGAAAACAATACCTACATAAAGCATTCTGAAATTGAATCTGTGTGTTACTTAGCTGATTTAATTTTAGAAAAAAGACAATGACAGATACTAGTAGTTTCTTAAGAGCTGCTTTTTTGTCTTCCTGCCATAAGGAATTGCATAGAGTTAGAATATACTGACAACCCACCTACCTCATTTTTTCATGTATGTGTCAACAAAGCTGTATCCTTTAAGATGGGAGACCTTGAAGTTCTTCTAAGAAACATGGTTCAATTTGTGGGACTTTTAGTCATAAGCATCAGTAGCTTTTTAAATACAGCCATAGAAGGCAAAATAGAAACAAATTCTTGGAGCTAAATGGGACTCCCAGGGCTTCAGAGCCAGACAGTTGTTTATGTGTAAATCTGCATGTTGAAGAATACTGTATTAGAAATGCACTTTGGATTATAACATGTTTCACAAAGGATTAGTATCCAGGAATATATACAAGACTTATTATAACTCAGTAAAAAAAAAGACTAATAACCCTAGAGAAAAATAGGTAAAGGCTATGAGCAAGCAAGGAGCCCTGTTGGCACAATGGTCAGGCGCTTGGCTGCTGACAGGTCAGCAGTTCAAATCCACCAGCTGCTTCACAGGAGAAAAGATCTGGCTATCTGCTCCCATAAAGATTTCAGACTAGGAAACCCTATGCGACAGTTCTACTCTGTCATATAGGGTCGCTATGAGTCGGAATCGACTCAAAGGTATACAACAACAGCGTGAGCGAGCAATAGAAAACCTGAAGGCAGATAAATATATGCAAAGATCTTCAACCTCACTATTAATAAGGAAAAGACACATCACAACAATATTGAAATACTTCTTCACAGCCATCAGATTGGCAAAATTTTTAAATTCTGAGATTTCCAAGTTAGGGAAGATATGGAATAATGGGATTCTCTTTACTGCTGGTGGGACTGTATGTTAGTATAACCACTTCGGATAGCTATGTGCAGTCTAGAAAAGTTGAAAATGTATATATCCTATAACCCATGAATTCTATCTTTTGACATATATCCAAGAATATTCATGGTATAAGAAATAAACTACTATCTGATATTATAATATGTATAATTTATAAGTCTTCATATTTAGTGTCTCTTCTCTTAAATGTTTGGTTCTTCTGTAGGGCAATAAGGACTTTACCCTCATGGCCTGCACTGTTTATTCTTCTTTTCCAGTACATTAGGGAACAGTGCTAGCCTGCATAAATTCTTGGAGACTTTTCTGGGTATCATCTTATTCTGTGGAGAACATGACACCATATATCTAAATATATCCTTCTCCACCCTATTTTAAGCTTCAGAAAATAAGACTTAAAATAGAACAAAATTTATCTGTTATTCATGATTTTCTTGTTTGAAGCAGTGATATAGCCTTCATATCTGTTTCTTGGTATAGACGAGTAGTGCTCACTCATCTATGCCAAGAAATTTGGAAGACAGCTCCCTGGCCAACAGCTGGAAAAGATCCACTTTTGTGCCCATTCCAAAGAAAGGTGATCCAACATGGATGTGAAAATTATCGAACAGTATCATTAATATCACACGAAGTAAAGTTTTGCTGAAGATAATTAAAAAATGGTTGCAGCAGTACATCAACAGGGAACTGCCAAAAATTCAATCCAGATTCAGAAGAGGATGTGGAACGAGGGTTATCATTGCTGATGTCATACAGATCTTGGCTGAAAGTAGAGAATACCAGAAAGAATTTACCTGTGTTGTACTGACTGTACAGAGGCATTCGACTGTGTGGATCGTAACAAATTATGGATAACATTGCAGAGAATAGGAATTCCAGAACACTTAATTTTGTGCTCCTGAGGAACCTGTAGATCAAGAGGCAGTCATTCGAACAGAACTAGGGGATACTGCATTGTTTAAAATTAGGAAAGGTGTGCATCGAGGTTGTATCATTTCACCATACTTATTGAATTTGTATGGTGAGGAAATAATCCAAGAAGCTGGACTGTCTGAAGAAAAAGAGAGCATCAGGTTTGGGGGAAGGCTCATTAACAACCTGCGATATGCAGATGACACAACCTTGCTTGCTGAAAGTGAAGAGGATTTGAAGCACTTTGTGATGAAGATCAAAGACTACAGCCTTCAGTATGGATTACACTTCAACATACAACAAAAATCCTCCCAACTGGACCAATAAGCAACATTATGGTAAATGGAGAAAAGATTGAATTTGTCAAAGATTTCATTTTACTTGGATTCACAATCAATGCCCATGGAAGCAACAGTCAAGAAATTAAACAGTGTATTGCAGTGGGCAAATCTGCTGCAAAGACCTCTTTGAAGTGTTAAAAAACAAAGATGTCACTTTGAGGACTAAGTTGCACCTGACTCAAGCCATGATATTTTCAGTTGCCTCGTATGCATGTGAAAGTTGGACAATGAATAAGGAAGACCTAAGAAGAATTGAAGCCTTTGAATTATGATGTTGGTGAAGAATATTGGGTATACCATGAACTTCCAGAAGAAGAACAAATCTGTCTTGTAGGAAGTACAGCCAGAATGTTCCCTTGAAGTGAGGATGGCGAGACTTTGTCTCACGTACTTTGGACATGTTATCAGGCATGGACCAGTCCCTGGAGAAGGACATCATGTTTGGTAAAGTGCACAACCAGGGCTCCTGGTAAAGTAGAGAGTCAGCAAAAAAGAGGAAGACCCTCAAGGAGATGGACTGACACAGTGGCTGCAACAATGGACTCAAATATAGCAACGATTATGAGGATGGCACAGGACTGGGCAGTGTTTTGTTCTGTTATACATGGAGTCACTATCAGTCGGAACTGACTTGACAGCACTTAACAACAACAACAACAAATCTTTTATGATTTATTTATCCATTTTATATTTACTTGTGTATATCCTCCACCTTTTCTAGTAGAGCCCCTGGGGTTGTGCAAACAGTTAACGTGCTCGCCTGATAACCAATAGGTTGAAAGTTTGAGTCCACTAGAGGCACCTCGGAAGAAAGGCCTGGCAGTCTCCTTCCAAAAAAATCAGCCATGGAAAATCCTGTGGAGCACAGTTCTACTCTAACACACATGGGATTGCCATGAGTCAGAATCAACTTGACAGCAAACCGGGGGTGGTGGCGGTATTTTTCAGAGGTTGCAGCTAGTCACTTCAGCCACTGGGTGGTGCAAGTTTCTAAATTATGTGTAAGTTTCTAAATTATAGCCCAAGGCACTCTTGTTGCTGCTCAGCACCAAGTGAAAACTTGGTGTTGTAGGAGGGTTAGGTAGAAGACAGGGTTCTTTCGACCTGAAATTTTAGTACAGACATGGATCCAAGCTCCCTAGGAATGCAGATGAAGGGAAATTTTGAATATTGGATGACTGGCAAGCTCAGGTCATTAAATAAGGGAGAGAAAAAGAAGGAAAGGAAAAAGGAAAGTGTTGAAATAAGGCAGAGGAAGAGAAAGATGAAGAAAAAATATTAGAAAAAAGAATATAGGTTTAGAGAGATGAATTTGAGTGTTACCAACAATACAGGATGGCCCCTCATTAGTTGGCAGCCTTTGGTAACTGTCTTAGTCATCTAGTGCTGCTGTAACAGAAATACCACAAGTGGATGGGTTTAAGAAAGAGAATTTTATTCTCTCACAGTCTAATAGGCTACAAGTCCAAATTTAGGGCATCAGCTCCAGGGGAAGTCTTTCTGTCTCGGTCAACTCTGGAGGAAGATCTTTATCATCAATCTTCCCTTGGTCTAGGAGCTTCTCAGCACAGGACTCTGGTCCAAAGGACATGCTCTGCTCCCAGCGCAGCTCTCTTGGTGGTATGAGGTCTGCCTGTCTGTCTGCTCACTTCTCTCTTTTATATCTCAAAAGAGATTGGCTCAAGACACAATCCAATCTCGTAGATTGAGTCTTGCATCATTAACATAATTGCCACCTATCCCACCTCATTAATATCATAGAGGTAGAATTTACAATACATGGGAAAATCACATCAGACAATACTGGGAATCGGCCTAGCTAAATTAATACACATGTTTTTGGGGGACTCAATTCAATCTATGACAGTAACCAAGAGCAGCTTTGATGTAAAAATAAAGATTACTTCCTCCTCTTCTAGAAAGTCAGTTATACTACCTCAGCTGTCCATTTGGTGATATGACATTATGCACAAATTTTTTGAGTGTCTACTATAGCATGGTGCTTTGTTGGATACAAAGGAATATTGAAATATGTAATTAACAGATATTACAGGCTTCAAGCAAAAGAACCAGGAAGTATACATAAAAAGATAATAACAATGCAGAACAACATGAGGGCCATTGTGTGAACTCGGGAAATGGAATCATTCTGGTAGTGGGAGACGGAGATGAACCATGAAGGCTTTGGTCATTAACTTGTGTTTTAGGCATGGAAGCAGGAGTAGAGGATCAGAATGTGAAAAGAAGAGGGGCTCACAGAACTGTCAGCCTGTCCAAGGTTAAAAAGAAAACAAAGTATTTATGGCCGCTAGTCATAAGTATATATAGTAACTCCTCTTGGAAAATGACTAGTTCTGGACATAAACATAAGAAAAGTGCTGTAGGTCAGAATCTGCTGAATAGTGCTTTAGTAAAGAGGGTCTAAAGCAAAGAAGAGGTGGGGAAGAGAGACGAAGAACATTTAGGGCTAGAACCATCCCTAAGTACCTCTCTGATTATTAATCCCTTGCATTAGCTAGGCATACAGTGAAGGAGGGATGCTAATGGCCCGCTAAAGGCCTTGAAGGCTTTTCAGAGATCCAGAGAGTCCTAGGTCACTTCCAATTTTGAGATTGTGGCTATATCTAAAAAATGAGGAAATGGCAACATGATTATAAAATTGTGTATTTTAAATGTTTGTATTTAACAAAGTAATGCTTTCAGCACACATACAAATACAACTATTTACTGAATTTCATTTAGCAATAACTTCAGAAGTTTAGATTGTAAGTTTTGTGAATGTTCCTTCTCTGCCCTAAGTACCTACTGCCTTCGTAATCTTTGGGCCTATCAAACAGTATTGAGGTAAGTCGGACCCTTAAAAAAGGTGGAATGACTTCCAATCCCCTCTAAAACTTGAAAATAAACACAATTTAATAGTTATGCTAATTAGAAATATGGTAGTAATATGTTAGCAAAAAAGGGGGACAGGTTTAAAATAGTATGAAGAGTATAATGTTATTTGTGTAATGTGGCTATCTTTTTATGGATGTGTGTACAGTCACGCACCGCATAGTGTCCGTTCAGGCAACGTCCGACCGCGTATAAGCCCGTTGTCCCATACCAGAGTAAATAGAGGTAGTCAAACATGTAAAAGCCTGAGAAGTCAATGATAGGTGGAGATTCATGGATTTTTTTTTCAGATGTGCACTCTCAAATGCTACTGAAAGGTCAAGCAATATGAGAATATATATATACGTTATGTTTACTGACATAGTGTCCATGCATATCTTGGCATCTGCTATTTTCTGATCTCTCCTTTATAGTGTAAATTACCTCTGAGAAGATGAGAGGATTTGGGATTTAGAGGATAGGTGAAGAAACTGGCCTAAGGCAGGAGGAATTGCATCTCTTTCACTGTAACTAGAGGAAATTTATGCAATTGTTGGTTCATGGCTTCTGCTTACTCTGAGAAGTGGAAGAGAGTTGAAAATGGAACATTTGAGGAGAGTGGAGGTTTGAAATTTCCACTGAGAAATTTGCAGCAGCAAGAGGCAAAGGAGGAGTGTTGATCTGGAAGTGAAACAAAAGGTTATTAAACTGCATGAAGGTGGAAAATCAGTGAATGCTATTGTTCACAATTTAGGCATGTTTGCACAATGTCCAAATCATATATTGTGGTTTACAGCTTTCCTAGATTTTACTGTACACATATCCATAAAAAGATACATGTTACACAAATAACGTTATACTCTTTGTGTATATGTGTGTGTGTGTGTGTAGAAATATATATATATATATATATATAGACACATATATGTACAGTAAAATCTGTGAAAGCCAGAACCTGTGTAAGGTGGAAACCTGTCAGAGAAGGAAAACTCAAATATTTTCCACTAATAGGGCAATAGAAAAGTGGTAAGACTGCGCACTGTCAAAGGTGGAAAACTTGCAAGACCTGGAGAAACAAGGCAGTCCTGTTGAGTTCCGGCTTTCACAGGTTCTACTGTATTTATGTCTATAAAGTTATATACCAGTGTTAACAGTGATTTTTCTCTGGGAAGAGGGATTAGGTACAATTTTTATCTTATTCTTTGTACTTTCCAGTATTTCCTAAACATTTTTATGATGAGAATGTACTTTAATAATCAGAAAAGTATAGTGTGTTAACTTAATGAGAAAGAATTTGCAGTAGAAACCTTGCTGACTAGCCACTTCCCAGAGGAATACTTGTCATTTTTCCATAGAAAAATGATGTTTCCAAAGAAACAGTGTTTTATCTAGTTGTGTCTGTAGCTTATAATGACACAGGGAGAATTGTATTCTGCTGTAATCTGCAGATTAAAGTCCACATCCTAAAATTTACATGAGAATACTCTCTTCCCCCTCTGCCATTTCTCCCATCTCTTAGTTTTCAAAAATCTCCACTAATAAGGGAATATGGGATTCAAAATTGTTAACTGATTAATCAGAAACTCCTCAGAAGGACCTTGCTTTGTAGGAGAAAGAAATTGTCCCCAAAGTAAAATAGATAATTTTGATTCCATCAGTGACTTTCTATAAGGAAAGTCAGGACAAATATTATCCAAATTATACTCTTGTGGAAGAATGAATGAGCGTAGACTTTGTCACAGATTTCGTCTCTGGAGAAGCTGCATGTTTCTGGATTTTGTGGTGGATGAGGCTGGGACGGGTGGGAATGAACATAGGTATTAATCCTGTTTAGACCAAGAGCTTTAAAGCATATGTTTTCAGTCATCTTCCCTAGCGGTCCTGGAAAGGAACAGACTTTTTTCTTTCATTTCATAGATGATCAAACTGAGCTACCAACGGCAGGATAAACTTGAGGCAGTGTTGTTAATCAGTGGCAGTGTGCAAACAATATACTCCTTTACCCAAATGCCAGCCCTAGTGTTCTGTCCTCTTGATCTAATGTATTTTCAAGGGATGCTCTATGGAAATTTCAGATACCTAGAGGATCTCTAGGGCTTCCTTGAAATCATCCTCATCCATAGTTTGTGTCTGTTCTGTCTTAGAAGGCTCAGCCTGAATATTAAATCAGGCTTTAGGGCATGGTATTTTCCCCTGTTGATACAGTTTTGAGAATCACTTTTCTGGACAACACTTAAAGTGAAAGAAAAAGGGATGCAAGTTGTGTATGATTTTCACTGGAGAACTAAGAAAATAGAACCCCTTAGAAGCAGGCATTAAACCCAAAAACCTAATCCGTTGCCGTTGAGTCGATTCCTGCTCGTAGCAACCCTATAGGACAGAGTAGAACTGCCCCATAGGGTTTCCAAGGAGTGGCTGGTGGATTTGAACTGCCAACCTTTTGGTTAGCAGCCAGTCTCTTAACCACTGTGCCACCAGGGCTCCAAAACAGGCACATTTCACTGAAATTAAAGGAATGGTTTCAGATTCTTATGAAAAGAAGCAGGACACCCTTTATTATCTCTCCTGCCATTCCCTTTTTTGCTTACGTTTAAACACTGCTTCAAAATCAGCTGTTTTCACTTTCTTACTGAATTCTTATTTAAGCAGGTCAGACTCGACTCATTACTAAATCCCTCTGAGGAATAGCATCATCATAATCATTTTGCTCTGGCACCCTTTCTTGAAATGTATGCAGCTCACTGTTACGGTAACTCATAATCTGCAGACCCACTTTAGTATTTCTGGATTATCAGGAGACTTCACCTGGGTCCTGTTTGTATGAGGTCTCTACACCCCTTGGAGATGACTTATGAGGAGGACTTTTGGAATGCTTAGGGTCAAGTTCCCTTCACCAGTGTGTTGATAGCTATATGTAGTAGCAGAGGCTAACTCATAAAACCCTCTGAGTATCAACCTGGGAAAGCGGGAACCCGTCCTAAGCCAGTTGACAGCCAGTGAGCATGAGTTCAACTGTGAGGATAACAAGGGAGTTGATGAACTGTGACACACTAATGGTGGCTTTGCCTGGTTCCTTGGAGGCTGATGTTCAAGCTTTTTGTCAAAGAGAGCAATAAGATCTGTTCAAAGTGCTTGGAGAGAAGACATTTTTTCGTTTGATGAGTTGGAAAGATATCCGCTTTATGGATTTACAAAGTGAATCGTAGAGACTTGTGGCTAAGTCAGTAGTGGTGGCATGAGAGTCACTCTGACTGCTAAGCCCAGGCTCCCCCTTTCTTTGGTCTGGCATCAGGATTTGATTGTGATGTCCTTGTTGAAGATGCAGTTGTAGAACTGGCAAGAAAATCTTCCCATATTGATCAATAGTAGGGAGAAGATAGTGTAGTATCTTTCATTCAATGCATGCGTTAGAGCAGAACTTTTCAGAAGTATGTCTGGTGGATAACAGTGATCCCTGCAGCTTTCTTTGGACTTGATGAGTTAGGAGTATCTTGTCCAACCTAGAGATTGAGAGGGAATATGAAAGATAAAAAAAGATGCAAATGGGTATTTCTTCATATGCCAACAAAGGAAAAGCTAAGTACAAAAACCCATATAATTCCATGTACACATTATTTTGCCTCTTTGCTACCTATTCTAGGAAAAGTTACTGTGCTTACACTGAGAAAGTATGAGCAAGGTGCACATATGTAGGAGAACCTAAAATTGGTTGGAACCTATAACGTACTAGCAAAACGCCCCTCAATCCCTTGTTTTCCTTCAATGGATGAGGCCCTGTGTATGCAGCTGCACTGGATCTCAGATGCAATAATTCTACTTCCTTTCTTGAATTAGGCCCAAACAACTTTGCTGTGTTTTGAAAAGGGGCCAAGATTTGGGTCTGTATGGACAAAATATTTTTTCATTAATCCTATTCCATCCTCACCACACCTGAGTCTAAGGCCTATCTGATTTTGTGTGTACTTTCTAAATGCTTGCCTGTTATGAACATAATTAAGATTTTTTTTTTTTTGTCTATGCTTTTTCTTCCCAACTAGATGGTAAGCCACTTGAAGGCAGGGTACTTCGGCACATAGAACATTTTCAGTAATACTTTGTGAAACATATAAATAAACCAACAAATATCAGTGTAGGAATTAAAAGACCTGGACTCTATTTCCACCAGCTGTGTGACCTTGGGAAAGTCACATAACCTCTTTGAGGCTCAATTTAAGCATCAGTAAAATGTAGGTACCTGCTGAGGGTTTTTATAAGGTTCAGATGAGGTAATGCATGTAACATTTTACCTTATTATTATTTTTAAAAACGCCTTTATCATTTAGTAGCCCATTTTGTTCTTAGGAGAAATTCAATCAGAGTTGCTGATGTATGAGTTTCTCTATTTCTAGACTAGACTTTTTATTTCCTTTCAGGCCTTTTTCTTCAAATTAGAAATGATCATGTTGATTAGAGTACAAAACTAAAATTATGGCCAAGATGGCAGAGTAGTCAGATGCTTCCTGTGGTCCCTCTTACAACAAAGACCCAAAAAAACAGGTGAATTGATTATATATGACAATCTAGGAACCCTGAATATCAAAGGCAAAGTTGAGGAAGTGGAATGAGCAGCAGAAGGAGGGAGAGACGGTTCAGAAGCAGCAAAGAGTTGCCAGACCTGACCTGGCAGGAACCAGTACCCTGCAGCTGGCACACGCAGTGAGGCAGGCAGTGACACTCGAGTGGCGTTTTCTACATCAGGAAAGACTGAGTAGCGGAGAGTCTACTCAACCCTCCAGAACCAGTGAAAAGCGGTGCTCAATCAGCAAAAGATAAGCACATGTGTCTAACCTAGCATGCGGATCAAAAAACACCCTTTTTGGGCAAAACCTCTCTCCCATTTTCCTGCTCCCTCCCTGCTCTGCACCACGTCTGGGTGGGCTTCAGCCATTGCTGCATCCCCTGGGCTGGAAGTAAGGACCCACCCGTCATGTGCCCTGAGCCATTCTCCTGGCCTTGGAGAGGGAACAAATTAATAAATAGGAATAAATAATCTGCCAGCTCCCCTAGGCCGGGAACTTAGGGTAGGCACAGCTCCTTTGCCTAGGCACAGGCATGAGGGGTCCACGGACTTTGAATGCCTTTCACCACTGCATAGATTTGTGTGGACCCGTTTCAACAGCGTAGGCCCTCATTACCACAGTACAAGAGGGTATATTCCTGAAGCCTAACTTCAACTGTTAGCTATGTGGTGGAGGGGCGGGTTTGTGACATTTGACACTGCTTTGCCCATTAAGCAGGGTCTTCACCTACCCACATCAGGGGACTGAGGACTGGTGGCTCTACCCACGCCACCTAGCCACCCACGACAGGGGTCCAAGAATAAGTGGTGCCTCCCAGTCCTTACGGCTAACAGAATTGGGTGCCCATAGTCCGGCTGCAAAATGCACCCACAGCACGCTGTAGGGAATGGGGACACATTTTCCTCCCAGACATGCAGGGGAAGCTGTCAGGCCCCTTGCTTGCTCAGGGCATGACCTCTTAACTACAGCCAGATACCTGTGCCTACACCAATCACCTTGCCTTCTAGGACTGTAGGTGAAAGCCTGCACCACACACTTGGTGACCGACTACCTGAACACCTGAGCTGAATCTATACAAGAAAAGTAAATGGACTCCTGGGCTCACATACCTAGTAACAGATCTAACCACCTGGTGACAGGACGTTAAAGCTTCAGGGCACCAATAATCAAACTAGCTCACACGAGCAGCCTGTTTGGGCATATCAAAACAAAACAAGAAGCTAGAACAGAGTAAACAAACATAAAATAAATAAATATAATAACTTATCGATGATGCGGACACAGCAGTCAATGTCAAATCACATAAAGAGGCAGACCATGATGGCTTCAGCAAGCTCCCAAAACAAAGAATCAAGAAATTTTCTGGAGGAAGAGAACTTGGAATTACCGGAGGTGGAGTACAGAAGATTAATATACAGAACTCTTCAAGAGATCAGGAAGGAGATCAGGCAAAACGCAGAACAAGTCAAGAAACACACAGACAAAGCAATAGAGGAACTTGAAAAGATTACAGAAGAGCATAATGACAAATTTAACAGGCTGCAGGAATCCATAGAGAGATAGCAAACAGAAATCCAGAGGATTAACAATAAAATTTCACAATTAGACAACTCAGTAGAAAGTCATAGGAGCAGAATTGAGGCAATGGAAGTCAGAATTAGTGAGATTGAAGATAAAGCACTTGACATCAACTTATTTGAGGAAAAATCAGATAAAAGAATTTTAAAAAATGAAGAAACCCTAAGAATTATGTGGGACTCTATCAAGAGGAATAACCTACGAGTAACTGGAGTACCAGAACGGGGCGATAACAGAAAATACAGAGAGAATTGTTGAAGATTTGTTGGAAGAAAACTTCCCTGATATCATGAAAGATGAGAAGATATCTATCCAAGATGCTTATCGAACCCCACACAACATAGATCCCAAAAGAAAGTCACCAAGACATATTATAATCAAACTTGCCAAAACAAAAGTTAGAGAATTTTAAGAGTAGCTAGGAACAAACGAAAAGTCATCTACAAAGGAGAGTCAGTAAGACTAAGCTCGGACTACTCAGCAGAAACCATGCAGGCAAGAAGGCAATGGGATGACGTGTATAAAGCCTTGAAGGAATAAAATTGCCAGCCAAGAATTACATATCCAGCAAAGCTGTCTTTCAAATATGATGGTGAAATTAGGAGATTTCCAGATAAACAGAAGTTTAGGGAATTTGCAAAACCAAACCAAAATTACAGAAATACTATAGGGAGTCCTCTGGTTAGAAAATAAATAATATCAGGTAACAACCCAAGACTAGAACACAGAACAGAGCAACCAGATAGCAACCCAGATAGGAAAGACCCAAAAACAAATCAAAGCTAAAACGCTGCAAATGGGAAAACAGACTTCAATATGTAAAAGATTTCGACATTAAAACAAAAAAGAGGGACTAAAAAATGTAGTCATAGATCTTTCATATGGAAAGGAAGACAGGCAATGTAAACAAGTGAAAGACTGGTTTAAACTTAGAAAAATAGGGGTAAATGTTAAGGTAACCAAAAAAGGAAACTAACAATCCTACACATCAAAATAAAAAACAAGAAAAACATAAAGACTCAGCAAAAACAAAATCAACAATGGAAAATATGAAAAGAAATTACATAAAGAAAAACTACTCAGCACAGAAAATTAAGTGGAACAAAGAAACTGTTAACAACACACACACAGAAAAGACATTAAAATGACAGCACTAAACTCATACCTATCAATACTTATACTGAATGTAAATGGACTAAGTACACCAATAAAGAGACAGAAAGTGGCAGAATGGATAAAAAAACATGATCCATCTATATGCTGCCTACAGGAGACACACCTTAAAGACACAAACAAACTAAAACTCAGAGGATGGAAAACAACACTCAAAAAATAGTAGGAGTGGCAATACTAATCTTTGACAAAATAGACTTTAAAGTAAAATCCACCACAAAGGATAAGGAAGGACACTATATAATGATTAAAGGGTCGATACACCAGGAGGACATAACCATAATAAATATTTATGCACCCCACAACAGGGCTCCAAAATACATAAAACAAACTCTAACAGCATTGAAAAGAGAGAGAGACAGCTCCACAATAGTAGTAGGAGACTTCAACACACCACTTTCAGTGAAGGACAGAACATCCAGAAAGAAGCTCAGTAATGACACTGAAGACCTAAATGCCACAATCAACTGACTTGATCTCAAACACATATATAGAACAATCTACCCAACAGCAGCCAAGTATACTTTCTTTTCCAACGCACATGGAACATTCTCCAGAACAGACCACATATTAGGCCATTAAGCAAGCCTTAAGAGATTCCAAAGCATCAAAATATTTCAAAGCATCTTTTCTGACCGTAAAACCATAAAAGTAGAAATCAATAACAGAAACAGCAAGGAAAAAAAATCAAACACATGGAAACTGAACATCTTGCTCAAAAACTACTGGGTTATAGAAGAAATTAAGGATAGAATAAAGAAATTCATAAAATCAAACAAGAATGAAAACACATCCTACTAGAACCTTTGGGACACAGCAAAAGCAGTGCTCAGAGGTCAATTTATGGCAATAAATGCACACATCTAAAAAGAAAGGGCTAAAATCAAAACATTAACTCTACAACTGGAACAAATGGAAAGAGAGCAGCAAAAGAAGTCCTTGGGCACCAGAAAAAAGGAAATAATAAATAGAGCAGAATTAAATGAAATAGAGTATAGGAAAAGAATTGAAAGACTTAACAAGACCAAAAGCTGGTTCTTTGAAAAGATCAACAAAATTGATAAACCATTGGCCAAACTGACAAAAGAAAAACAAGAGAAGAAGCACATAACCCATATAAGAAATGAGATCGGTGATATCACAACAGACCCAACTGAAATTAAAAGAATCATAACAGAATACTATGAAAAGTTGTGCTCTAACAAATTTGAAAACCTAGAGGAAATGGACAAATTTCTAGAAACTCACTACCTACCTAAACTAACACAAACGGAGGTAGAACAGCTAAATAAACCTATAACAAAAGAAGAGATTGAAAAGGTAATTAAAAAACTCCCAACAACCAAAAAAAGCGCTGGCCCAGGCAGTTTCACTGGAGAATTCTACCAAACTTTCAAAGCGTCGACACCACTACTACTAAAGGTATTTCATAGTATAGAAGAAGGTGGAATACTCCCAAACTCATTCCATGAAGCCATCATGACCTTGATACCAAAACCAGGTAAAGACACCACAAAAAAAGATTACAGACCAATATCCCTCATGAACGTAGATGCAAAAATCCTCAACAAAATTGTAGCCAATAGAATTCAACAACGTATTATAAAAAATAATTCACCATGACCGAGTGGGATTCATACAAGGTAAGCAGGGATGGTTCAACATTAGAAAAAAATCAATGTAATCTATCACATAAAACAAAAGACAAGAACTACATGATCTTATCAATTGATACAGAAAAAGCATTTGACAAAGTCTAACACCCACTCATGATAAAAACTCTCAGCAAAATAGGAATAGAAGGGAAATTCCTCAGTATAATTAAGGGCATTTATACAAAGCCAACACCAACATCATCCTAAATGGAGAGAGTCTGAAAGTATTCCCCTTGAGAACAAGAACCAGACAAGGATGCCGTTTATCACCACTCTTATTCAGCATTGTGCTGGAGGTCCTACCCAGAGCAATTGGCTAGAAAAAGGAATAAAGGGCATCCACACTGGTAAGGAAGAAGTCAAAGTATCTCTATTTGCAGTTGATATGATCTTATACACAGAAAACCCCAAAGAATCCACTAGAAATAATAGAAGATTTTAGCAAAGTATCAGGATACAGGATAAACATGCAAAAATCAGTTGGATTCCTCTACACCAACAAAGAGAACTTCGAAGAGGAAATCACCAAATCAGTACCATTTACAATAGCCCCAAAGAAGATAAACTATTTAGGAATAAAGCTAACCAGAGACATAAAAAACCTATACAAAGAAAACTACAAGACACTACTGCAAGAAACCAAGAGACCTATATAAGTGGAAAAACATAACTTGCTCATGGATAGGAAGACTCAACATTGTGAAAATGTCAATTCTACCCATAGCAATCTATAGATATAATGCAATTCTGATCCAAATTCCAATGGCATTTTTTAAGGAGATGGAGAAACAAATCACCAACTTCATATGGAAAGGGAAGAGACCCCGGATAAGTAAAGCATTTCTGAAGAAGAACAAAGTGGGAGGCCTCACACTACTTGATTTTAGAACCTATTATACCGCCACAGTAGTCAAAACAGCCTGGTGCTTGTACAACAACAGCTACATAGACCAGTGGAACAGAATTGAAAATCCAGACTTAAGTTCATCCACCTACGAGCAGCTGATATTTGACAAAGGCCCAAAGTCCGTTAAATGGGGAAAAGACAGTCTCTTTAACAAATAGTTCTGGCATAACTGGATATCCATCTGCCAAAAATTGAAACAAGACACCCATACCTCACACCATGCACAAAGACTAACTCAAAACAGATCAAATATAAACTCTAACATGATAAAGATCGTGGAAGAAAAAATAAGGGCAACACTAGGAGCCCTAATACATGGCATAAACAGAAAACAGAACATTACTAACAATGAATAAACACCAGAAAAGAAACTAGATAACTATGAGCTCCTAAAAAGCAAACACTTATGCGCATCAAAAGACTTCATTAACAGAGTCAAAAGACAGCCTAAGATTGGGAAAAAAAAATTGGCTACAAAAAATCCAATCATGGTCTAATCTGTAAAATCTACAAGATACTGTAAAACCTCAACAACAAAAATACAAACAACCCAATTAAAAAATGGGCAAAGGATATGAACAGGCATGTCACCAAAGAAGACATTCAGGTGGCTAACAGACAGATAGGGAAATGTTCACCATTGTTAGCCATTAGAGAAATGCAAATCAAAACTACAATGAGATATCATCTCACCCCAACAATGGTAGCATTAATCCAAAAAACACAAAATAATAAATGTTGGAAAGGTTGTGGAGAGACTGGAAGACGTATACACTGTTGGTGGGAGTATAAAATGGTGCAACCACTTTGGAAATCGATTTGGCATTTCCTTAAAAAGTTAGAAATAGAAGTACCATACGATCCAGCAATCCCACTCCTTGGAATATATCCTAGAGAAATAAGAGCTGTCACATGGATAGATATATGCACACCTGTGTTCATTGCAGCACTGTTTACGATAGCAAAAAGATGGAAACAACCTAGGTGCCCTTCAACAGAAGAATGGATAAACAAATTATGGTATATTCACACAATGGAATACTACGCAACAAGAAAGGATAACAATGAATCCGTGAAACATCTCAAAACATAGATGAATCTGGAAGACATTGTGCTGAGTGAAATTAGGCAGTCGCTAAAAGACATATTGTATGAGACCACTATTACAAGAACTCAAGAAAAGGTTTAAACACAGAAGAAAACATTTGATAGTTATGAGGATGGGGAGAGAGGGAGAGGGGTATTCACTAACTAGATAGTATACAAGAATTATCTTAGGTGAAGTGAAGGACAGCATACACTACAGGGGAAGTCAGCACAACTGGACTAAACCAAAGCTAAGAAGTTTCCTGAATACAGTCAAACACTTTGAGGGACAGAGTAGCAGGGGTAGGCGTCTTGGGACCATGCTTTCAGGGGACATCTAGGTCAATTGGCATAACAAAGCTTATTAAGAAAATGTTCTGCATCTTACTTTGGTGAGTGGCATCTGGGGTCTTAATTGCTTGCAAGCGGCCATCTAAGAAGCATCTATTGGTCCCAACCAGCTGGAGTAAAGGAGAATGAAGAACACCAAAGACACAAGGAAAGCAATAGCCCAAGAGACACAAAGGGCCGTATAAACCAGAGACTTCATCAGCCTGAGACCAGAAGAACTAGATGGTGCCTGGCTACCACCAATGACTGCCCTGACAGGGAACACAATAGAGAGTCCCTGATGGAGCAGGAGAAAGGTGGGGTGCAGAACTCAAATTCTAGTAAGAAGACCACACTTAATGGTCTGAGACTGGAGGAACCCCAGAAAGCATGACCCCTGGATTCTCTATCAGCCCAGAACTAAAACATTTTCCGAGGCCAACTCTTCAGACGGGGATTGGACTGGACTGTGGGACATAAAGTGATACTTGTGAGGAGTGTGCCTCTTAGCTCAAGTAGATACAGGGGACTAAACTGGCAGCTTCTGTATGGAGGTGAGATGGGAAGGCAGAGAGGGTTAGGAGCTGATTGAATGGACATGGGGAATCGGGTGGAAAGGATGAGTGTGCTGTCACAGTATGGGGAGAACAATTAGGGTCACATAACAATGTATGTATGAATATTTGTATGGGAGACTAACTTGAAATGGAAACTTCATCTAAACTACAACAATAAAAAAAATTTATCAGTTTTAAAAAAAAAAGAATTATCTTAGGTAAAGGGAAGGTGTCTTAGTCATCTAGTGCTGCCATAACAGAAATACCACAAGTGGATGGTTTTAACGAAGAGAAGTTTAAAAAGTTTAAAAGTCCAAATTCAGGGCATCAGCTCCAGGGGAAGGCTTTCTCTCTCTGTCGGCCTTCTTCTCTTTGGTGTTGCCCTGGACTAGGACCTTCTCTGCGGAGGGACCCCGGTCCAAAGGACGCGCTCTGCTCCTGGCACTGCTTTCTTGATGGTATGAGGTCCCCCTGTCTCACTGCTCACTTCTCTCTTATGTCTCAAGAGATTGCCTCAGGCCACAATCCAGTCTTGTAGATCAGGTCCTGCCTTACTAACACAACTGCCACCCATCCTCCCTCATTAACATCATAGAGGCAGGTTTACAACATACAGGCAAATCACACAGTACCAGGAATCATGGCCTAGCCAAATTGATAAACACATTTTTTGGGGGACATAATTCAAACATGACAGAAGGACAGCACGCACTACAGGGGAAGTCAGCACAACTGGACTAACCAAAAGCTAAGAAGTTTCCTGAATATAAGCAAACACTTCGAGGGACAGAGTAGTAGGGATAGGGGTCTGGGCACCATGGTTTCAGGGGACATGTAGGTCAATTGGCTTAACAAAGTTTATTTAGAAAATGTTCTGCATCCCACTTTGGTGAGCGGCGTCTGGGATCTTCAAAGCTAGTGAGTGGCCATCTAAGATGCATCAGTTGGTCCCACCCCATCCGGAGCAAAGGAGACTGAAGAACACCAAAGGCACAAGGAAAATATTAGCTCAAGAGACAAAAGGGCCACATAAACCAGAGACTCCCATCAGCCTGAGACCAGAAGAACTAGATGGTGCCCAGCTACCACCAATGACCACCCTGACAGGGAACACGACAGAGAGTCCCTGATGGATCTGGAGAAGAGTGAGATGTAGAACTTAAATTCTAGTAAAAAGACTAGACTTAATGGTCTGACTGGGACTGAGAGGACCCCGGAAGACATAGACCCCAGAAGACATGGCCCCTGGACTCTCTGTTAGCTTAAAACTAAAACCATTCTCGAGGCCAACTCTTCAGACAAAGGTTAGACTGGAGTATAAGACATAAAATGATATACATGAAGAGTGTGCTTCTTAGCTCAAGTAGATACATGAGTCTAAATGGGCAGCTCCTGTCCGGACAGGAGATGAGAAGGCAGAGAGGGTCAGGAGCTGGTTGAATGGATACAGGAAATCTGGGGTGGAAAGGAGGAGTGTGCTGTCACAGTATGGGGAGAGCAACTAGGGTCACAGAGCAGTGTGTGTATAAATTTTTGTATGAGAATCTAACTTGCATTGTAAACTTTCATTTAAAGCACAATAAAAAAAACAACTAAAAATACACCGTATAATAAAATGATACTAATTTGCATGGTCTCATCATTCAGTATTAGAATAAATAAGATTATAGAAAATCTTAGCTTAGACTACAGATGACAAATAAGTTCCTAGTGGGTTCTTGGAGCACTGTGAGAAGAAAGACTCTGAGACTATGCCTGGGTGGAAAGAGTGCAGTGCTTGATTACTGGTATGTGCAGTAGATATAAAATTAAAGAGTGGCAGCATGTGTGCCAGGAATTTGCCATCCTGGACTAGATAATCTGTGAGAACCAGTCTTCGTTTTCCTCACTTAAAAGTTTCAGCTCAGGCATTGTGACATTCGTACTGCACAGTTGCCTTGTTGTTAGTTTCTGTTGAGTGGATTCTGACTCATGGCATCCCCATGTGTGCAGAGTGAAATTGCTCCATAGAGAGACTCATTGTTAATGCTATAATTCTACAAAAGTGAACAACCTGTTTAATTTTAGAATTATTGGGTATCTCATCTCTTTGCCTTAGTGAGTACTGTAGATGTTTTGAGAGTAAGAGAAAACATCTATCAATTTCTAGTATTCAAAGGCCGAGTCCACTCCTTGTGGGGAACCTGGATTTAAAGCAGCTTTGTTGAGCCAGTGGCATAGTGTCTGTTTCAGACATCAAAGGACATTAATTTATAATCCTATCAGGTAAACCCAAGGGCAGAGAAGAAGGAAGTTGTTTTGCCGTTTCCAAACTATACGGTGCTTCCTAAACTTTGTTGTACATAAGAGTTAGCTGGAGGACAGAGTGGCTATATATGTTGTGGTTCTGAAGCTCTTACAACTTAGGGGAACACTTTTAAGAAGAAGTATACAAATTTTAAAATCACAGAATTGTATACAAGACCTTGGATTGGGCCCATGTGCCCTGAAGCTTAAGCTTCATTAGTTTAACAGTAAATCTACCTCTTATTTAGGGAGCTTGTTAAAAATCTTAAAAATAAGATTCCTGGCCCTACTCCAGACATTCTGCTTCAGTATATCTGGGATATTTTCAATAAGTACCCTATTTGTTCTTACTGTTGTTAGGAAAACAGTCATACCTTCCTATTTCGGGACACATTAAAAAATTGCCCACATTTGCTTCAGAACTGAAGCAACCCGCTCCTTCCTCAGTACTTATATAGTAACCCCATTTTCTCCAAGCAAGTGTTGTAAATAATACAGAGAACACTTTCCTTCTCAGGCTGAGAGTCAGGCTGGGCTTCAGCTGCACCATGTTGCTGGTCTTCCATGCTAGGTCCCTTCTTTTGCCTTCCCCACAATCGCTGGTATTGGCACAGCTCTCTGGCTCTCAGGCATTGACTCTGAAGGGGAAAGATGACAGGTAGTAGCATCTGGTGGCTTGTATGCATTTGGTTATCTTCCAAACATCATGTCAGGCCATTTAAAGAAATCATCTCTTCTAAGAAATATATTAGGTCCTATTGGATCTGTCCTCCTTAGTGAATGTCCAAGTATAGCAAAGGAAGAAACTAGCATTTAGGGAGCACCTTTCACACAGAATTTCAGTTAGCCTTCATAACCACCTATAAGAGACACATATCACGAGTGCCATTTTATAGATGTGGCAACTGAGGTTGGAGAAGTCAAGCAATTTGCCCAAAGTCACTCAGCTAGTAAGTGTTAGTGACAGGTCTGTCCAAATTCAAAAGTCTGTGCTTTTCTCATTATGCCACGCTGTCTCTGGAATAGAAGGAGGGCCTTACAGAGCCAGGTCAAGGACCCAATACATCAGCAAACTTACAGGGCATGGGACTTCAGAAATGACAAACACCATAATGGCGATTCCACTGAGTAACAGGGTGGCAGCAATCAGAAATTTGACCACAGTGCTCCATTTCTGCCTCTTCGCTAGGCTCTCATCTGTTTCTAAAAAGGGAGAGAGGAATGGAAGAGGGAGAAAAGAAAATTTGAGAAAGGGAAGAAACTGACCCTTTGACTTGAAGATCTCCTAGCTCACAAGACTAATAGGGCTCCACCTAACTCAGAGGCAGAAGATGAATTTCCAATTCAGACTCAGAGTCAGGAGTCGGGTGAGCATCCCGGGCTCTGCTCTAACCTTGCAGCCTCTTCCCAATGAGTCACCTTCCCTGGGGTTTGGGAGTTTTCATGATCAAGCAGGGCTAGTTTTTGCACTCAGGAGAAGAGGCTAGGTGCACGAAGAGTTCTAAATTCACCTTTCACCAGCAGCTGTCTCAGGATCCCTACTCTTCTGCTCTGACGCATTATGTGGGATTAGAAAATCGTTTTTACTATGTCCCATCCTCTTGGCTTTACTGGAGTGTAAGGAGGGACAAGGGTGAATTGGCATTGTTCTGGGTCATAAGTCAAATCTGGAGGCAGATGGCTCATATGCGTCTTGTTATTACTAATCTCATATTTATTTTTTCCCCAGGTAGGAACTGGGATATAACCCAACCTGTAATCTTACATACAGAATTTGAGCCCTGGCCAATTTAGGGAGCCTTGTTTCTAAAAACAGTGTACATGAAAACATGTTATTATCATCACTGTTATTGTTTAGTATAGAATTCATCACTGTTATGATTGTTTAGTATTGAGGTGTCATCTATGTATACATACAGTGGCTGGAATTACCTACCATGTGGATAAGATTTATCCTGTTCCCAAATCTGGCTGCAGGTGAACTTACTTGGGTGGAGGTAAAGGATCACTGATGGTGTCAACCTACAAAAATTTCTGGGACCGTCTTTGCAGAGAAGCTGATTTTCCCATAAGAAATGGAATGATTTTCAAGTGTGAACTCTGTGTAACTTTTCAACCTCCAGGAAAGTCCTAGGAGATACAAACTAATGTTGGGGTTAAAAATGTTTCATTTTCTTTCCTTTCTTGTCTCACCCCTTCTTATTCTGTACCTTGTTGTTTTGAAGGCATAGAAAACTCATCAATACTTGTAGTTCTCGCTCCTTCTTTGTTCCCAGGAGTTGTGGAAATGGTAGTGGTGGAAAAAGTCTCTGATGAAGCTACCATTACTGGGTAGACCTTACATTGGGCGATCCCTGGTAAAAAAGCTATAAAACAAGAAAGAAACAATGAAAGGACAACTGAGAAAACTTTATCCTGCCTTTGATTTTATCTGACACAAACCCTAGCTTTACTCCGCTGACATTACATTTCTGACTGTGGCCCCATCGACTTGTCCATAGGTTTAGGGTGTGGGCACAAAGTAATACCAAGAATAAATGAGGACAGAGATACTAATAAGAGATGCAAAATAACCCCCGTGGGGCCTTTGACTGAAGTTGGATCAGAGCTTATCTTGATTGTCTGTAATTCTTAAGGCCATCATAATAACTAGGATGGAGAGCGTATGTCATGGATTGAATTGTGTCCCCCAAAAAATGTGTGTAGCAACTTGACTAGGTCATGATTCCCAGTATTGTATGATCGTGTTATCTGATGTGATTTCCTTATGTGTTGTTGTAAACTCTACCACTATGATGAGATTATATGTGATCTCCTCATGTGTTGTAAATTCTATCACTGTGATGAGGTTATACTGATGAGGTTGACAAGATTAGTGTCTTAATGCAATCTCTTTTGAGATACAAAAGAGAGAAGCGAGCAGAGACACATGGGAACCTCATACCACCAAGAAAGCAGTGCCGGGAGCACAGCGTGTCCTTTGGACCTGAGGTTCCTGCGCAGAGAAGCTCACAGACCAATGGAAGATTGATGACACAGACCTTCCTCCAGAGCCAGCGGAGAAAGCGTTGCCCTGGAGCTGATGCCCTGAATTTGGACTTGCAGCCTACTGGACTGTGAGAGAATAAATTTCTCTTTGTAAAGCCGTCCACTTGTGGTATTTCTGTTGGCGCAGCGCTAAATGACTGAGACAGCGTAACACTGTCAAAAGTTTCCTTCTTTAAAGAAGGTGGCTCCAAAGTCTAAGGAAGAACATGAAATCTCATAACTTGCTTTAATGACTGCTGCAATTATGTCTAAGTCAACTGTGGAATCTAAGTTAACTACTGTGAGAGAGGACGGGGGAGAGCAGGAGGAGTTGGAAGAAGGGTCACCCAGCTTGTAAACTCATTTTCATTTAATTAGCAGATATTTCAAAATGAGTATTATGTGTCAGGCACTGCTTCAGGTACTTTAGATATATCAGTTGGATACATTAGAATGTATCCAACTGAAAGGAAGGGAGGGTGGGGCAGGAGGGAAGGGAAGCAGATAACAGTAAGCATAATAAATAAATTTTATAGTATGTTAGAAAGGGATTAGTGCTACTTTAAAAAAAAAATTAAAATTGTCATCCAGTAAGAGAAGAGCCTGGAGGCGGGGGCCTGCAGTGGTTGGACAAGTTGCCATATAGGGTAAGTCTCATTGAGAAGCTGAGATTTGAGCCAAGATTCCAAGGAGGTGAGAGGGTTAGCCAAGCAGATATCTGGGGAGGGAGTGACAAGCAGATACCTGGGGAAGAGGTGACAGCTAAAGTAAAGGCCCCAAGGCAGAATGGGTCTGGCATGTTAGTGTTTTAGAGGAATAGCAAGGAGATTGGTGAGACTGGAATGGAGTGAGCAAGGGTGATAGTAGTAGATGAGGATCTAGAGGAAACAGGCCCATGTCACATACGGTCTTGTAGGACAGTTTAAGGTTTTTTATTCTGATTGAAATGGGGAGCCACTGCAATATTTTGAGCAGAAGAGTGACAGGATGACTTACGGTCTTAAAGGATCACTCTGACTATTGGGAATAGAGTGTAGGGGACAAGGGTAGAATCAGGGTAACCTGTTAAGGAGGCTGTTTCAGAAATCCACATGAGAGATGATGGCAACTCAAACCACCAGTAGAAGTGATTAGAAGTGGAAGAGTTCTGGCTGTAGTTTGGAACTAACTTCACTTGCCTCCCGAATTGACCTAATCTAACTCAGACAGTGATTCATATTTCAATTTTATTGGGCTCATATCATTTCTTATTAAATTAAGCTCTTTAAGTTCTACTTGACTTTTCTGAACTACTCTTTCATGTCTTGATTAAGTCTGTGTGAAAATGACAGTTCTTTTTCACACATGCCAGTGGCCACAGTACTGGGCACTGTATATGAAATTACAGAGGAAGGATTTCAGTTTAATCAGGAAGACAGCGTTGGCACATATAGGCGGAGACACATATAGAATCAACAGGTTCAAAATGAAAAGCAAGGAAATTATGTTAAGTATTTTCAGCATAGTGCCAATCAGTTCTCTGAAGTGATAACGTGTTTATGAGACAGATGAGATGAAGATAAGTAAATCTCACTTTGGAAAAGTCACATAAGTTCTCTGAGTTTAGTTTCCTTATCTGTAAGAAGGTTATAATAAAATAATACTTGACCAATCTATTTCACCGGGGTAGTTGAGAGAACACCCAAACCCACTGCTGACGAGTCGATTGCGACTAGTAGCGACCCTGTAGGAGAGAGTAGAAATGCCACATGGGGTTTCTGAGGCTGTAAATCTTTATGGAAGCAAGCTGCCACATCTTTCCTACACCGAGCGGCTGGTGGGTTCAAACCGCCCACCTTTTGGTTAGCAGCTGAGCGCTTTTAACGACTGTGCCACCAGGGCTCCCTGAAAATGAGAAAGCAGGTGTGAAAACACTTTGTAAACTGAGTAATACTGTGATTGAGAGGAAAACAAATCTAGAGATCTTCCTTCTCTAAGTAGAGCTATGCCCTCTAGCCATGGGGATAACGGTATTTCAATGTGGCATGTTTTCCCACCTCCTAGGAGCCACTCTTTGAAAGTCTACTTAAAGGTATCATTTGTCACTGCACTTTTAGCTCTGCCTAACTTCTAAGTGAATGTTCATCCATGTTGGCAGCTCATCTCTCTTAGATCCCATCTGCTAGATAACTGAGCATTAAGGTGGAGCACGTTGGTAAATGCAAATACCACCTTCCCAGTGATGATGGAATTCCAGTATTAATTTTTCTTTGGCTAAGGATATTTGAACAAGAATGCCCCACTTTAAGGAGATATAAAAAATGCAGATTTATGAAATGGATAATTTAGGAGATGATTATTTATAGTTCCAAAGGATGCTTTGCTTTACAAAATTATTTTTAATATCGAATGTTAAGTACATTGTATTTAAATAGAAATCTCCCTTAGAGATTATTCTGTAATAAGACTATCAGGTTGAAGGGCTATTTGAGAAGCCTTACATATATTGCAGTTGAGTTTGTGCTTCAAGATCTAACCCTCAGCTTTACATATTTAGAAATTAGATCATCTAGTCAAATCCAAAATATCCTAAATACTGTGTGCTTAAAGTCAGGAAAGGTGTGCATCAGGGTTGTGTCCTTTTACCATACTTACTCAATCTGTATACTGAGCAAATAATCTGAGAAGCTGGACTGTATGAAGAAAAACGGGGCATCAGGATTGGAGGAAGACTCATTAACAACCTGCATTATGCAGATGACACAACCTCGCTTGCTGAAAGTGAGGAGGACTTGAAGCACTTACTGATGAAGATCAAAGACCACAGCCTTCAGTGTGGATTACACCTCAAGATAAAAGAAAACAGAAATCCTCACAACTGGACCAGTAAGCAACATCATGATAAATGGAGAAAAGACTGAAGTTGTCAAGGATCTCATTTTACTTGGATCCACAATCAGCACCCATGGAAGCAGCAAGAAATCAAACGATGCATTGCACTGGGCATATCTGCTGCAAAAGACCTCTTTAAAGTGTTGAAAAGCAAAGATGGAGGGCGTATGTCATGGATTGAATTGTGTCCCCCAAAAAATGTGTGTAGCAACTTGACTAGGTCATGATTCCCAGTATTGTATGATTGTGTTATCTGATGTGATTTCCTTATGTGTTGTTGTAAACTCTACCACTATGATGAGATTATATGTGAGGATTATATCTTGAGGACTAAGATGCCCCTGACCCAAGCCATGGTGTTTTCAGTCATCTCATATGCATGCAAAAGCTGGACAGTGAATAAGGAAGACCGAAGAAGAATTGATGCCTTTGAGTTATGGTGTTGGTGAAGAATGTTGAATAT
>NW_004443990.1:479080-544583 GCF_000243295.1 Trichechus manatus latirostris
AGAGGGTCAGCAAAAAAGAGGAAGACCCTTAACGAGATGGATTGACACAGTGGCTGCAACCGTGGGCTCAAGCTTAACGACTGTGAGGTTGGTGCAGGACCGGGCAGTGTTTCATTCTGTTGTACATAGTGTCACTATGAGTCGGAACCGACTCGATGGCAGCTAACAACAACAACAACGGTCAAATCCCAAGGAGTCCACAGTGGTTAAAGCAATCGACTGCTAACTGAAAGGTCGATGGTTTGAAACCACCAGCGGCTCCGTGGGAGAAAGATGTGGCAGTTTGCTCCCGTATTGATTTACAGCCTTGGAAACCATGTGGGGTTGCTATGAGTTAGAATTGACTTGATGGCAGTGGGTTTTTGGTTTAGTCAAATCCCTCATCTGTAACTACAGAAATTGAGCATTGGAGAAATTAAGTAACTTGTCAAAAGTTATTCATCCTTACAGTTTAAAATTCCTATTATACTCTGAGAACATTTTGATGAACTGTCTTCTGACTGTTTCCGGGACATCTTCCTATGCAGACTAATCAATCACATCCATAGTGTGGTAACTTCAGAGGGCATCTCTTCTATAACCTTGTAAGTGTGACCATTTACCTAATTTTTATTTCAACCCTATTTGGAGTCTGTTACAACCTGGTACTCAATGCAGGTTTAAATTTAGAATTAAAAAAAAAAAAAAAAAAAACCATTGCTGTCCAGCTGATTCCAACTCATAGTGACCCTATAGGACAGAGTAGAACTGCCCCATAGGGTTTCCAAGGAGCAGCTGGTAGATTCTAACTGCCAACCTTTTGGTTAGCAGCTAATCTCTTAACTACTGCGCCACCAGGGCTCCAAATTTAGAATAGGCAGTTTTTAACTTATAATTGAGGTTATGTTTCAGAAAGTCCATTCATAAAGTGGTGGTTTGGAATTCATCGTTATTCCATAGAAATGTATGGTGAATGATGATTAGGTCCCCAAACTAACCCACAAACAGCCATTTGATCTGGGAACCAATCACCATGTCATAAAGGAAGGATGAAGGGATTATCTTCCTTCTCTGGATTCTAATCTAGAACAAGGGCAAAATTTCAAATTAGATCAAATTGATCTTTGACATCTCTCCCCCCTACATTCAACCTCCAGTTTTCCTTGTCCCAAATTTCTGAGTGCTGTTGTCTTTATTTGCCCTGAGTTCCACAATGCCTAGCCCTATATCAGGGAAGATCCACCCCATAGAGTTGTCCAGACTCCATATTGACTTAAGTCCACTACTTCCTATCATAGCCATCATTGACTTAAGGGGGTGCCATGTATTAAAAGGAAAGCAATTAGATCGAATTAATTTGCATTAATATTAACTAACAAAGTTAAGTGAGTTTTCAAGAGTTTATTTTTCACACAAATTGTTATGGTGAAATTTTAGAAAATATAATGAAGTGAGTCAAAATTCAAGTCATAAGAGGATATGTAATTTACTGTACCTAGGCCACATTCTAAGATTATTTCCCAACCTGTAGTCCCTAAATCAACTGTAGTTTTTAAAGTTTTTTTTTTTTTCTCGGTAATTCTGCATGTGAACCCCTAGTTTCTCTAAATGTGCCAATTTTTATTTTATCTTTCCAGCACTGCAGCAGTAGTATCTAGGGGATTGCCTGGATATAAAAGGGGAGCTGCCAAGACCATTTCATGGATTATAAACTACCTGACAAAAAGAATGGGTGGAAGAAGGAAAGGAGGGCAGAAGCAGAGAAACATAAGGTGAAGAAGGTCAAGAGCACTGCCTGGGGGCGGTGGGGGAACAGGCAGTCTCACACAGTGTTGGTAGGAGGACAAAATGGAAAAATCTGTATGGAGGATAATTTAGCAATATCTATCAATACCTTTGACACAGCAATCCTGCTTCTTGGAATTTATCCTACTGATATATTGCAAGTACACGAAGAATGTGTAAGGTCATTGCTTGTAGTATTGTTTGTATTTATGAGATTGGAAACAACCAAAATATCCATCAGTAGGGGACTGGTAAAATAAATTATACTACAGCAATCCAATGGAATACTGTACAACTGTTAAAAAGAACATGTCAAATTTATACTTCTTGATATGGAACAATCTATAAGATACATTGTTAAGTGGGAAAAAGCAAGGTGCAGAACAGTGTGTATGGCATGCTACCATTTATGTTTTTGGTTAGCAGTCAAACGCTTAACCACCGTGCCACCAGGCCTCCTGTACCATTTATGTTTTTGAAATATATACATCCATACATGCTTGGAGCACTGGTGTAGTAGTTAAGAGCTCAGGCTGCTAACCAAAAGGTCGGCAGTTCAACTCTACCAGCCACTCCTTGGAAACCCTATGGGGCAGTTCTGCGCTGCCCTGTAGGGTCACTATGAGTCGGAATTGACTCGATGGCACACAACAACAACAACATACATGCTTAGAGTATCTCTGGAAAGAAATACAATAAATTGTAATAGTGGTTGCCTTAGGGATAGAGAACTGGAGCATGGAGAGAGGAGTAGGAGGGAAACTTACTTTTCACCATAAATTTGTGCTGTTTGAATATTTAATTGTATGCTTCAAAACAAATAAAAATCTTAAAAAAAAAATTCAAATAATTATTGTTAAAAGAAACCCATCAGAAATGTAGATCGTATGAAAATCACAGCATGTCAGGGCCAGAAGGATCCTTAGAGATTAGAAAAATGAGTCTCAGAGAGGATAAGATTTGCCCAAGTAGGGGACGGAGGGGAATCCATTTCCTTGTGGCTTTAGCTGCTACTAAACCTTCAAGGATGTCAACTAAAAGTCAGTGCCTACCTTCAACTCCTTTTCCAGTCTCACCTTTGCCTGTCAGAAGGGATCCAGTCTGAAACTTGCATGTAGTGGCTAGGTGACAGCTTGGGGAGACAGAGCCATTTCTGTTGGGAGCAGCAGTGACTCTCAAGTTCTTCAGCGTATACTTGACCTTTGGCTTCTTCTCCGAATACACAAGCTTGACTTCCACTTTGTTCCCAGAGCATTGCAGGGTAGCCAGAGTCCGATTCTGGATGAATGTGGCCCTTTTGGCTTCTGCCTGGGCTTCTGGAAGGAGAAAAGTCAGACAGAGAAATGAAGCTGGTTCTTAATCTGAATATTGCCCAACTAAACTACTTCCACTATGACCCTGTTGAACTCCACTGTTGCACCTTCTCCTTTTTTTAGTTTATTTCTTCCTCAGCATGTGTTTTTGATATTAAATATACAAGCCCAGCTTTCCTCCTTCCTGCCATGGAGTTCCATGAAAATGAGTGACTGCCGTGAATTCAGCACAGAGAAATAAATGCTCACAGATTATTTTGTTTGATGCAGATTGAGTGCTGGTTCCTTCTCTTTCTTTACCCCCATCTGTTTGTTTTATATAATCATGCCCTAGGCAATAGCAGTTAATTTAATAATTGGTTTCCAGAAAGCCTCCTAGGGGGATACATATCTTTAAAATAAGATATTTAAGATCTAGGCTAGGAAGTGAGGAGACAAAGCAAGTTTTAAAGGTGAAATTCCTTGGAATGGCAAAGTAGTTTTCCAGGAAGGGCCCATTCCCTACCTTGCATTGGCGTATCCCTGATGTTTCTCACATCCTTTGGGAAGAGCCCAGCCAGCAGTTCCACTTGGCAGCTGCTGTCTCTGAGTTCTGAGGTATCTAGAAAACAAAAAGGTCAGGATTTACCAGGTACTTATCCTTTAGAATTCTGGGCACTGGAGGGGGAGATAAAAAACAATGCAATCATTTCTCATAAAACTTGCAATCTAATTAGGAAGATGAAACTTCCCCAAAAAGACTTTAAAACGTACAGCCAAATATGCACAAGTATTAGTTAGCCTAGTATAAAGAAAATGTGAGTATCACCCTTTTACCTTTAGGAGAAAGAAAGGTGAAATAGAATTAAGTGAAGTTAAGTTAATAAAAGACTAAGCAACCTATTCCCCTAGACACTACTTAATTTCTTTTTTTCTTCATAGTCTATCTGCCTTTTGGTATTAAAGACAACTTTTGTCTATTAAGAGTGTATAAGTTTATTAAGTGTAGAATCCAAGGTATCTCTGGTCGTATTTATGCTTTTTGGTACATGACTCACAAGGGTGTTGTGAGTTTTCATCTTTTGTTAAATTTATTACTGCTGCACATTATGCTGTTTGGCCTTAACTTTAATTAGCTAATTTTAGAGATGAAATGTTTTAAACATTTTGAAAAATGTTATAAACAGTTATCAATGAGAAGCAAATGGTGCCGTTCCAGCCCCACTAACTCTTTCCCTTAGCTCTCCCCACCCAAGAGCATCCCCATCTGATAATTTGGATATATGAATCACCTTAAAAAGGGGAAGACAACATCCTATGAGGGATTATGAATTTGAGAGTCTTAGGTGATGACAATACTAAAACTGTAACAGCACCCTTCAGTAAGAAAGCCATCTAACAGTGAGGGAAATTTTAATGTTAATTACGTGAACAAAACAGAAGAATGCATCACATTCTGTGAAGACCTTTCATCATAAAACAGACAGCTATTGCTCTGGGTTGAACAAGTTGCAGTCCTGCTTAGAAGCAAGAGGATACATGGGATGACATCTGGAAAGCATCACCTGCTGGGTATTGGCTATATCTCTGTCTGGCAGAAGAAAGCCCAGGCACTGTCTTGGATGGATCTTACAAGGCCTTGCTATGAATTTTCCAGGCTATCAGACTAGAGAAGTACTTACCTTTCTTGTTGGCATCATAGGATGCAATTAGGCTGAAGACAAAGATGGTGTCTATGGTAGCTTGACATACTCCTTGCAGAGACAGTAGTCTGCTAAATCTGTCACAGCTCCTTATAGCCCACTCTTTAGCTGCTGTCACTGCTCTGGGATCAAGTTTTGACTGTGGGAGAGTCTGGTTCCACCCTTATTATTTTCCCCCATTTCCTGAAGACCCAGGAATAGAGCTGATTGGAGAGAGGACCAAGTCTGTTTATTAATGATTGACTCAGAAGGTCTTCCCCTCACTTCATTGCTGGTGCCGACAGAACTGTAATTACATAGAGATTTCCCCAGCAGAAAGGGCATTAACATCCAGCAGTATGGTTTACAAATACTTGCTGAGAGACATGTAGACATTCATATGCGTGCTCACTGACAGAGGCATATAGATTTATACAAGACATAAAGAGATGTGGAGACTCCTATTAAAGGATGTGATCTGTAGAATATAGCAGGAAACTAGGACTGAATGAGTCAGTGAGTTACAGTGGAGAGCACTGAACTAGGTATCCATAGAATTGGGTTCTAGTACAGACCCTGTTAATAACATCACCTTGGGGAAATTACTTGACCTCTTTGGATTTCAGTTTTCTCCTCTGTAAATTGAGAGTTCCAACCAGATGATCTCTAGAATTTATTCACAGCTGTACATGTAAACTCATGTTAGCACAAGCATACCTATCTAGTCTTGCACATTTTCACACTCCTGAATAGTGAAGTGAACATGACTGTTGGGCTGAGAGGTCAGGAAGAGTGGTACAATCTGCAGTTTGGGAAGGTTTCCTATACTGATAACTATTGTTAAAGATTTTTCTTAAAATTTTATCTTTTAGTAAAGATTATACATCTAGTGTAATATTACATAGACTTCATGATGGTGTAGCTAGGTGGATCATAAAGTAGACATGAAGGCCTACTCAGATCCTTTGTCTTGGTCCAGAGGCTCTGCAATCTTTTGCCCATTGTAAATGTACTCCATTGGAGCCTACATGGGATTGCCTATGTGTAAGAAGGTTCTGGAAGCTGAAACTCTGATTGATAATGATGCAGGTGAACTTGGTTCAAGGGACTTCCAGTACATGAGATAGGAGTCAAATCATATTCTAAGTATCACCCTGTTTCCTGGCATTTTAATGCTGGTTGAAATCCAGCTAAATTGAGCATCAAGGGACATCCTGGTGGGAAATGGAAAGGGAAGAGATGTCAATGAAAGACAATGTGCTGCCTGAAATGTGGAAGGGGAGAGGAAGTGCTAGACATTCAGCCATAGTGCCTTTCATCCATTAATTCATTCAACAAGTATTTATTGAGGGCTTTCTGTATGTCAAGGCACTATTCTGTCAGTGAGCAAGGCAAAGTCCATGTCCTCATGGAACAGTGGGAAGCAGACAATAAACATAGTTGAAAAATAAAACAGTATATAAGGGCTAATAATAAATAATATACAAATACATACATAATTAAATATTGTGATAGTTGCTATAAAGAAATAACCAGCGTGATAAGATGAAGGATTATGTACTGGCAGAGGCCACTTTTAAATAGGGTGGTCAGGAACGGCTTCTCTGAAGAGGTAACATCTGAACTAAGAAAACCAGGAGAGTGGATGTCACAGGAGCCAAGAGAGGAGAGTACTTCAAGTAAGGGGTGGTCAGTTGGGCAAATGCTGATAGGTTGTTATAATGAGAGCAGGATATCTGCTGGATTTGACAGTTTTGGTAAAACCAGCTTCAGTGGACTGGTGGAAGTAGGGGTAGGGTGAAAGGGAATTTGAAGTGAAGGAATGTAGATAATTTTTCAAGAAGTTTTTCTGTAAAAGGAGCAGAAAAATGGGGACATATGTGATTAGTGGGGACATACATGCCTCAAATCTTTATTGATCCAGAGGAGCCCTACCTTGCTCTTTTTTCCCTATTACAGTTGCCTGTAGTTGATTCTCTTCAGTGGGTAGGGCAGAATTCCTGGGTTTCATGGCTTTTGCTTACTATTACCTTAACATCATTTTCTGCTCCCTTATGATATCAGATACATTTTCCCTGTCACTGTATTTGAAATCTGCTATAGATCAGTTCCTAGATGATACATTACAGTCTTTGCCACTTGGTGCAGGGGGTAGGGAAGGATCTGAGGGCTTGCTATTCTCATTCTGTGTCACAAGGTGGCAGAAGAGCTCACTTTTCCCAAAAGAAACCTTTGTACTTGGCCAAAGACTAAGTGGAGAGATTTTTCCTTTAACCACTCTTAGATCCTTCCCTGTTCCTTTGTGACTCAAGAGACCCAAAAGTCAGCCTGCGTGTTGGAACAGACCATGCTGGGTGATACAGAGAAAAAGACCCAAAACTATTTCTTTACCACTAGATATTTTGACTGGTTTTCCAAGTGTTTGGGATATCTGTGGAGAAAAGGCTCTCTCTCCTGATCTCCTTTCCTCTCAATAAAAACATCAAAACGAAAAAAAAAGAGGAAAACCAGAAAAAGTTACAACAAAGACGAGTTCTGTGATGTGTATAGATCAGAGATATGACCTCTGGAAGAAAGCAGGAAACTAGGACTGAAGGGATGAATCAGCATGGGTCTGTGGGAGGAGCACTTGACAGGAAGCCAGGAGGCCTCCCTGGGTTTTAGATTAGGCTCTCTAATTGACTGAATGACTTTGAGCAAGTCACTTAACTTCCCTGGACCTTTGTTTCGGTTTTTTTAATGAGGTGATTGGGCAAGATGGCTTCAAAGGCCTCTTCCGGCTCTAAAATTATTATCTTAACTCCTGCGAAGGGTTGCCACACTCTGCTACTCGTTCTTTTAAGGGTGTATATGATTTTCGTTCATTTGTTTTGGTTTATTTTAATTTTTTTATTGTAGAATATATCATACATACAGAAGAGTGTATAGAACATAATAATAATAGCAGTAATGTGAAAACCATGTAACCATCACCCAAATTAAGAAAGTGAACATTGCTAGTATCATATAAGCTCTTTATGTACGTCCCTCTGATCACACTCCTTTCCCTCCTTTCAGGCATAACCACTACCCTGGTTTTTGCAATCATTATTTTACTTTTTTAAAATAGTGAATTATCTATATATCTATCACTAAACAACATTTTTAGTTTTATTTTGTTTTGCCTGTTTTTGAACTTCACATAAATGGAAACAGACTATGTATTTTTAAGTAAAATGAAGTAAATATAGAAGTTCCTCTCATGTCCTCTCTTAGTCACTGCCCACCATCAGGAGGAACTATTATGCAGACTTCTAACACTAACATCACGAAGGAGCTTTGCCTGGTTTTGAACTTTATGTAACAGGAAGCATACGTTACTTTTATGTCTGTCTTCTTTTGCTCAAAATTATGTTTATAAAATTCATCCAAATAGTTTCATGTAGCAATAGTTATTCATTCTCATTGCTTTATAATATTCTATTCTATGAATGTACCACAATTTATTTACCGTTCTACTGCTATGAGACATTTGGTCTGTTTCCAGTTTGGGGCCATAATAAACAATGCTCCTGGGGTACATTTGAAAGAGCTTTTCCAGGGTATAAACCTAGAACTAGAAGCTGGGTTGCAGGGTATGCAGGGTTTGGTTCAGCTTTATTGTTTTCTAAGGGGTTGTCCCCATTTACACTCCCATCTGCAGTAGATGAAAGTTGCTGTTGTTCCATTTCTCTCCAAGGAGGCCAAAGAGCCTTTCCAGTATGGCACAACCATTGGCTTGAGCAGAGCCAGGCGTACCCTCACAGTGCCAACCCTTTGGATGGTTCCCAGAAGCTCAGGCCACAGTCATTTCTCCTGTTTACTTGCTTCCTCCAAGTAAGGATAAAGGATTCAGATTATCCCTAGGTCCCTGATCCCATGCTGTTACCCTGGGATATGGGTGGGATGGGGTAGATTTAATAACACAATCATGCTTGAATCAAGTGATCATCCATAGGGTATTTGTTTCTTTACTGAACAATAGTACAAAATAGGAGAGAAAGGGGGAAGTAATATTTTCTGTGTGCCTATATACCAAGCTTTGTGCTACAAGCTTTACATTTTGGTTATCGCACTTAATCCAAAACACAACCCTACAAAGTAGGTATTATATCTTGACTTTATAAAAAAGGAAACAGGCTCCAAAAGGGAATCATTTGCTCAAGATCACAGAGCTTATTAGATAGAGTCAGGATTTAAAGCCTGGCCTATCTGATTAAAGAGCTCAAGCGCTTTCCAAATACAGAGCACAGAGAAGGCAAAGTCCCTGCTGCTCATAAGGTGTCTTCATCTTACATTACCAATACCTAGTTCTATTTGCCTATATTCATCCCCCAAACTATGGTATTCAATAGATTATGGCTATTTCATTCATTGATTTGAGCTACATTTCCTTTTTATTCATTTTTTGTTTTCTTTATCCTTAATTATTTGTTGTTGTTTTCATTAATAAAATCAGGCATGTGAGCACAGTGGGTCCACTGACAAACCAGACTTGTGTTGCAGAGATAGCTTTCTGCCTGCTGGTCTAGTATCTTAACCAGAGATGAGATTAAAAAGAAAAAAAAAGACAAAAACCAGCACAAGTAGATGGTGCTTGGCCACCACCACTGACTGCTCTGACAGGGATCATAATACAGGGTCCTGGACAGAGCTGGAGAAAAATGTAGAACAAAATTCTAACTCACAAAAAAAGATCAGACTTACTGGCCTGACAGAGACTGGAGAAACCCCCAGAGTATGGCCCCTGATACCCTTTTAGCCCAGTAATGAAGTCACTCCTGAGATTCAACCTTTCAGCCAAAGATTAGGCAGCCCCATAAAACAAAATGAGACTAAAGGTGCAGACAAGCCCAGGGGAAAGGCCTAGAAGGCAGGAGGGGACAGGAAAGCTGGTAATAGGGAACCCAAGGTCTAGAAGGGAGAACGTTGACATGTCAGGGGGTTGGTAACCAATGTCACAAAACAATATGTGTACTGATTGTTTAATGAGAAGCTAGTTTGTTCTGTAAACCTTCATCTAAAGTACAATAAAAATAATTGAAAAACAAAAACAAAAAAACAGGGAGATTGTAAAATCTTCTGGTCCAAGTTATGGTATAGGAAAACTTTGGGACTGAAGGAATATGATACAAAGAAGTTGAGCAATGGCTTGGTTTTCCTTGAAAGTGAAGGCTGTACAAAAATTGTTAATATTGTATTTTATTATTTATTGTTTCATATGTAATAACAATACCCCTGGGGTAGATAGGTGGAGACCTAAAAATATAGCAGGAAAAAGCTGAGTCAGATATAGGAGTAATGGACACACTGGAGAAGTCTGAAGAGAAGGTAAGGATAGAAGCAGGAAAGAAACTTGGCAGGAGCACTTTCATGAGGGGAGTGAGGTCAGAGATGGAAAAGTTGTAAAACTGCATTATATAAAATGTCAGAATCCCAGGATTGGGCAAGACCTACGGAGTCATCTTGTCCGTTTTTCTGCCTTTAGATAAAAGGGACCCTTAAACTTTCTTCAGGTATTTTTAGGTGTAAGGTACGTGGAATTTAGAAAAGGAGTTTTTAAAAAAAGGTATTGGAGGTGTCATGGAGAGAGAAGGAAGGTAGGGTTTGGTGACTGCCTAAAATGCGGAGTGTGGAAGTGTTCAGGATTGGCTAGTAAGGGGGGAGGGAGAGCTGAAATGCCATGTGAAAACCCAGCTGTCCATGTGAAAACATCATGGTGAGTTTGCACTATGTATGCTCTCCTTCATTGTGTAATCCGGCCTTTCATCATTATGACCAGACTTAAAAAGTGGCCTCCCTGAGGACATTTTCTGACCTTATAGTGTGAGGTTTCCTCATGCTCTTATCTCTGACAAACCTGAATAATTGACCAGAGCAAAGGGACATAGTGTTCAGTTAAGGCCTTTGTGCGTTCTTTTCCTCTTATAACTGAAGCCACAATTCTGGGCAATTACTTTCTTGATGAAGTCTGTCCATCTGCAAAACCTCTAAGTATCCTACTGGAGGCTTTGCCTCCTAGAGGTAGTGTGAAGACGGAAAAGAAGACATCAGGAGCAGAGTGGCCTTTCAGGTAGAGTTAATCTTTATTTCAGTGAAGCACATACTAATGTACCTAGTCATACTCTAAGAGCTATAGAGGTGGGTATCAGAATATAAGAAATGCTCTCTGCTTTCAAGATTATTAAAATTTAGCTGTAGAGCTAAACCCACCATGCACATAAAAAAATTATAGCATAATTAAATGCTAAACCATGCAGTGGTGACCATATTGCTACAAGAATTCTGGGAAGAAAGAGGTCAGAAAATTAAGAGGGAAGAACAGTGAGTCGGCCAGCATAAGCAAAGGTATAGAGGAGTAAGAATAAGCATGGTTTAAGTGCTAGAAGCCAGATGAGAATGTATGTTATATATATTAGGGACCTCTGGGAAGTAATATCCAGTATTTCCTCTGTCCTCTGTCTTAAAGGTTTATCACTGACCTTGCCACTTATGGTCAGATAGACACCAGGACAAGTGGCTCTTTATGGTTCTTTTTTATATTAAGGCACTTTCTTTCCTCTCTTGATTCCACTCAAGCCTTATCTGATAAACTTTCCTGTCCTGGAAGTGCAGCTGTAGGAGGCATTGCTGTTCAACAGAAACACTGGCAGCAAAGAGGGGAATAATAGTGGAAATGATTCAGGAAGAATCATTACCAGGGTTGATTGTTTAAAAAAGAAAATCTGCTGTGGATGTGGGAATGTACATTTTTAATGAACACCCCAGTGATTGCAATTTAGGTGGTCAGTAGGACATACTTTTTGAGAGACACTGCTCTAAACTAGAGTTGATAATAAAGTGCTAAATGGAGCTACCTGGACAGTGACATGCATATTGTTTATGTATTTCTGGTTTTTTTTTTTTTTTAAATGATAATTTATCATTTTTATGAGAATTTATCCTCTTCCTATCTATGGCTCTTACAAATTCACATTGCTGTAATCTAAGGAGCTAGAAGTAGACACTGTTCTAGTGTTAGTTTTATTTTCCCAACTAGATTGTAATCACCTTAAAGACAGGACCCCTCTTAGACTTTTCTGACTTTCTCCACAGAAAGGTGAGACCATCTTTGATGTAAGGTAGCTGGGATGCTCAGGACAAATCCCTGATGCTTTTATGCAACCATCTTGAAAAACCAGGAAGCATTTGATATTTGGGACCTCTGGTTTTAGCTTCAAGGAGCCCTGGTGGTGCAATGGTTAAGTGCTCAGCTGCTAACTGAAAGGTTGGCAGTTCATACCTACCCAGTGGCTCCACGGGAGAAAGACCTGGCAATCTGCTTCCGTAAAGATTACAGCCAAGAAAACCTTATGGGACACTTCTTCTCTGTCACATGGGGTTGCTATGAGTTGGAAATGACTCCATGGCACCCAATAACAACAACAGTTAGCTTCTAGAAATGTACCACTCACCCCCTTCTCTTCCAATTTTAATCTTGTAAATTCTTCCCGCCCTTTGGCTCTCCTCCCCTGCCTCTTATAGACATAATGGCTTGCATGGCAAGAACTCATGAAACAGCTCTAAAGAGCCTACAGTAGAGATGGGCAGGTTGTGGCATGCACCAGACAACACTTAGAGGTTGTTGAAATTCCAGGCGTACTGTCTTAAAGACACAGCTCCTTGCCCATTCTCTGCCCAGTTGTCCTAACATTTGGTGATGGTAACAATTAGATTATTAGATGCTACATAAGTGGTCTTGGTGCATCATAACTCATCCTTCTTTCACTGTAGCGCTTTCATTATGTCTTTCCTTGGCTAGTTATTTAGAGAGCTCAATTTCTTCAAATAATCAGTGAGGTCAAAACCAGGACATGCAAGGTCTTATTAAGGTTTCATATTGTTGATTCCAACTCATAGTGACCCTATAGGACAGAGTAGAACTGTCCCATATGGCTTCCTAGGCTGTAATCTCTACAGCAGCAGATTGTCAGGTCTTTTCTGCTTCAGAGCTGCTGGTGGATTCCAACCATCAGCCTTTCAGTTAGCAGACAAGCGCTTAACCATTGAGCCACTAGGGCTCCTTAAAGTTTCATATAGGGACAGTTATTGAAGGTAAACCCTTGGTTTTGCAGTGCTCCTTAGGCTAATAAACAGCAACATTGTTAAGAAAGAATTCTGGGGAAAGAGTTCCTATTATTAGGAGCTAGGAGAGGTAGACGAAAAATAGAAGAGGCAACTTCAAGGTTTTTAGTTCTATCTAAAGTTATTTCCTTCATGCCAGCTTCAGATAGCACTATTAGGGAGAGGCAAGGTGTCCCGCTTCCCAGGCCGTATTTTTATTCAGTCAAGTCAAACATCTTGTTAAACCAGGAAGTGTTGCTCAAGTATCTTTCTTTTTAAGTTCTGAATTTTCCTGTGTTTAGCTGACAGCTGCATCCCAGGAGGGCAGTCATTGTGAAATATGGGTCACTGCTCTGTAAAGTCCGTATCTCCTTTCCCAATTTGCTTCTAATCCCTGTTATTAAAAAAGGAGCCCTGGTGGTACAATGGTTAAGGACTCAGACCAGCCGCTCCCCTGGAGAAAGATGTGACATTCTGTTTCCATAAAGATTACAGCATTGGAAACCCTATGGGGCAGTTTTCCTCTGTCCTATATGGCCACTATGAGTCAGAATCAACTGCACAGCACACAAAAACTTTTAAAAGTGGGTTGATAAACTCTTGGAGAAGCCACGACTTAGTGGTGCTATGAGGTTTCCTAGATGAATACGTACTGTTCCTTGTAGACCAGCACCTTCTTTGTTCTTGCCTCAGCTTCCACCCAAGAACTTCTGACCTGGGATGTGTATTTCTATTTTATTCACTTTGTGCCCTCTGGCATAGAACTTCTTCCTAACTTCTTGTTATCCTCTGCACTTCTGGCCTGTATCACTTGCTTGTGTAAGGACCAGGAAAGTACTCTGGGTGTTCCATAATTTCTTGGAAGGGGTTAGAACTCACTCCTTCTGACATGCAAAAGGCCCACCTCCAATTTTCTTTGTCTTCCTGCCCAATGACTGTATTATGTGTTCGGACTCCTTCCATCCCCTAGTTACTATTAATTAATTAATTTTTAACAAACAACCACCAAGAAAGCATTGCTATGAAGTAAGTGGCAAAACTAGAGAAATTGGTTGACCCATCTCAAAGGCTTGGTGTAAACCACCCTGGAGGATGGGAGGCATTCGCCAATCAGAGAAATCACAAACTGCTGTCACCTATTTTCCCTTCTTGAGGCAGGCAGAAGACTGTTGTCCTTTGGAACACTGCCCATCTCAGTGAGCTCTCTTTTCTAAGGCTCCAGGATCCAGTACCTCAGACCTCTTTAGGGTGGGCTGCTTTGGGGCTGAGAACCAAGTCAAGGCGGCTAGATATGGAGTTCCAGAATAGGGGTTAGACTGCACTGACTTGGAAAGCAGCCTGTGTAATCCTGGGCAATTCATGGACGCCTCTTCAGGTTATTTGGGATTAAACACGATAAGATCCGTACAAGGTCCGCACACCGTCTACCCTACTCAGTCCGTGTTGGTTCCGAGTTCCCTTCCCCTAGCTACGGCTGACTCTGGCCCCTCACTTTCTGGGGCCCAGGCGCCTTTACCCCGATGGGCATGCACGTGGGGCCCCTTCCCCACGCCCCTTTCTCGGGGGAGGAAGAGTCTACCCGGTAGAAGGTTTGGCGAGGCCCGAGGGCCCGGCAACCGCCAGAGACCCGCCCGCCCTCTCGCCGCTCAGCTGGGAATGGTAGAGCCGCTCTCGGACCATCGGCATCGCCTCACGTGGCCCCGCCCCGCGCCGCCCTCCCATTGGCTGCCGCCCTGCCCTCCGCCCCGCGTCTCGCCCCCTTCCCCTCCCGCAGGCTGGTCCAAGCCTCATCCCCAAGCGGGGTCCGAGGTGAACGGCCTGAAGTAACCCCGGACGTAATCACCTCATGGGGCTCGGGGGCTGAGGTGGGAGGTAGGGGCGGGGCTGCCTCCCGTGAAGCCCCGCCCCTTTCCCGTGTGCCTGGCCGGCCTGGTGCTCCGCGCTTGTCAGCCATCGCCGGAGCTGCCGGCGTCTCCTCCCGCCCAGTACCGCCTCCGCGCAGGGTCTCCCAGACCGCCGGATTGCGGACGCCGCCACCCTGAGGTGAGGTTAAGGGCCGCCCCAGAGCCAGCGATCGGGGACCTGGAGAAGCTAGTGCCGGGGAGGGGCGGCGGCAAGCAGGCAGTGGGCCACCTCCCAGCGTCCGCTTGCACGCGGCCCGGGCTCCATCCCCTCCAGACCCTGCACTAGGCAGCCTTGTCCTTCCCGCATTTCTGGGGCCTTGAGGCCTCAGATTGGGAGACACGTAGGCGCATGAGATCTCGGTGGGGTTCTCAGACCCCGGAACTGGGAGGTGTATAGCACAGGGCCCCTAGAAAGGGGCTAGGGTGTGTGCCTGGAGCTCGCCATCCACCCACCCCTAAGTGCCGGCGTGGTGTGATTCCTTCCAGTCCTCTCTCTCCGCTCTGATCCTGGGCTCGGGAAAAAGGGAGAAGACCCACGTGAGAGGGAGATGTTGAGGGTTGGATCTAGTTGCATAGAAAGTCTGTTCTTCCTTTTTCGTGCGGAGTAAGGTGTGGTGGGGTTCAGCTCTTGCTGTGTCTTTGTATTTTGGGAAGGTGGGTTGTCCCTACTCGCAGGATTTTATGTTTTCTGTGAGGGACGTAGTAAATGTTTGTGCCTGTTATTACTCTGTCTCCTGCTCGTTTGCCATACTGCTCAACGGAAGCTGTTGGAGATAGGACTTAGAAAGGTGATGTGAGGCTAATGATTTCAGAGGAGAATATGCGTGAAGGTCCTGCCAGGGTCAAGGCCAACATTATTTTTGGATTTGGAGCAGGGCAGGTGGACACTAGTGGACACTTGGAATCAGCGGTACAAATCAGGAACCTCATGTAGACTTTGTGGGATTTATAGACACTCAGAAGAATGAGACTACTTAGGGGAAATAGTTTAATTTCAGACAGTTTGGTTTTGGGGGTTTAAGAACTAAATCAAAAGAACCTAGGACTTCTGATAACTTTTGTAACTAAGCAGTGTTTCAGGAATTTCCCAATGTGCAGAATAAACCTTATAACCTCTCTCTTCAGTCTCAGAAGTTCTCCCTTGAGTCTCTCTCTGGTTTCATTCATTGATTTTTTTTTTCCTCAGTCCTGTAAAGCAGATTGAGAAGCATGCTTTCTTTGGTTACATGATTTCCTCTCGTGGAGGGGGGAGGGGCGGTAAGAATACTATGATTTGTTTCTTGCTTCTTGTTGGGAATGTCTTGGAAATCTGTGATGAGAAGGATTTCTATGCTGCCTATTTGACAGGTACTTTTCTGGAAAGCATTGTGGTCTAATAGAGCAGAACAGCTGTTAGCAGTATCCAGGTAGATCTTGAGCTTCTTTCCACTTCTCTTGCTTCAGTTTCCTCGTTTCTAAATATTATTTAATGCATAACTGGAGGATTGTTGTGAACACAGGAGTTAATTAACAAACATTGTAAAGTGACAGATGAAAGATATCATAGACAAAGTATTAATTTATGAAGCTGGCTGTGTTTATTTGTGTTGCAAAATTTTATGTGTGTGTGTGTTTTGTTTGTTCATTTTTGATTTACCAATGCAGACTAGAAATACATCAAACGTAAGATCTAATTGTTTTTAAAGTGGGAAGAAAGGTTGGGAAATGGGTGGCATTTCACTTAATGAACTTAAAGTTCATTGTAAAGTCAGCCCCAGAGAGAACTCTGTCATCTGATGTTGCCCTCTCTCAAGTGCTGTGAACAGACCCAAGTGTAGATCACTATGTAACACTCTATTTCCTTTTCAGTTAGTGACTAGAACAATCTTTTTTTTTTTGCCTGTCACACAGACTGGTTTAACAGGTCTGGGGCAAGTATCTTTCTTTCTTTTTACTTTTTTTTTTCTGGATAAGTAGTATCCCAGTATAATAGCCTTGGTTGAAGAAAGAAATAAATTAAAATTGTTGGAATAATACACTGGAAATGAGAATTTCAGTTGGGAGAGGAGTATCTTTAAAATTCAGGAAATAAGTTGTATTATCTAATATGTTCTTAAAGATTAATAATGATAAGAGCTATGCATAAACAATCTTTCTAAGCCCATAAAACAATAAGATTACAAAGAAGTGAATGAACACTAAAGACTAATGGCTGAAAAAAATTACTTCAGCTATTGAAGTGACTAATATTTTTAAAGGAAATCATTGATCTTTCATTTCAACAGATTACTGCTTAGTTTTTTTGTTTGGTTCTTTAATTTTACAAGACTTTTAATTGAGTGTCACAACTTTACTTGAATTTAGTGGACTGTTTGAAAGTGGTTTTAAATAAATGGGAAACTCAAGACAAATGTACTTACCCAAAGAATATGAATCTGATTGATAGGACATAGTTTAGCCAGCCAATCTTAATATGTGTACTCTAGTGATCCAGTTCTCTTACCAGTTTGTTATTTATTCAGACTACCATTAAATCTCCTAATGTTTAAGGAGGCAAGTGAAAAGTGGCTTCAACAAAAAGGGTTATTATGGGCCTTACTTAAAGTTTGGTGACCCCAGTTGGTTCCGCTATCCAGTGATATTATTTGAGACTTAAGCTCATTCCACTCTTTCAGCCTGTCATACTCATCTGCCTTTATATGAGGAACTACAATAATCTTTACTATCCCCTGACATCAGGAATTGAAATTGCATGGCAGTACTAGTTAAAAAGTGGTCATCCTAGATACTTTAGAAAAGTATCTTGTATAAATGATTTCCATCTTTTGAATGTTAACACCAAGTTTGAAAATTCCAAATGAACTCCTAGAATTAAGTTTGAAAAACAGTTTCAGTCAGTTTTGGAGAATTTTTTCATGAGTATAAGATCTTGTTTTTGAATGCGTGATTATTCCCTACAACAGAAATAAAAAGTATACTCACTAATGAAGTTCCTAAAAATTACCCTCTGTTTTTTTAGACAGCTTTCAAATCTGTCCTTAGTCATAGGTTTGCACACATGTATGTGCAGGTATTTACCCATGCTCTGAGTTGGGAGGATAGTAGGTTGATAGGAGCTTGATTAGTTTTTAAGTTTCTTAGGAGTGATAGCAACAGATTAGCACCAAAAGGATGGATACCTGCGTTGTTTGTGCTTCAACATTTAGTGGTATTCCTGGCCCAACAAGGCAAGCTGTTCAATTTCCCTTTGATTCCATCTCATAAAATCCAAAAATTTAATAAAACTTACAGTATTGGAAAGTACCTTAGGGATTTTCTACTCCAGTTTTCTCTTTAATATGAATATGTTATAAAACCAAACCTGTTGCCATCGAGTCGATTCCAATTCATAGCGACACTATAGGACAGAGTAGAAACGCTCCATAGGGTTTCCAAGGAGTGGCTGGTGGATTTGAACTGCCGACCTTTTGGTTAGCAGCCAAGCTGTTTAACCACTGCACCACCAGAGCTCCATTTTATCTGACACTCACACTGAAAACTTCCAGCTATAGGCAGCTCACAATCCAACCAAGTGCATCATGGGGCAAATACTCTATTTGAGAGTTCTTTATTATTTTCAACTTAAAACTATCTCCCTAGGACTGCACAGGTTGTTGTAGCTCCAAAAGGATTAGGAATTTCTGCTTTAACTTGTAAATTTCTCCAGCTCTAAATTTGTGCCAGGTAATGTAAACTTTAGTGCCTTAACACATCCAGAGGACGTGGGGGTAAACGTCAAGCAATATTTCTTCAAGAAAGGAATTATTTTTATCCTTGATATTCTCTGAAAGGTCACTGACCCATCTGCATCATGGGTTTGGCTTTCTCTAAATACTGCTCAGTGAAATAAAATTATGAGCATGAATTGATTCATAATCCTAGAGGTTTTTGAATTTACAGAATGGCTTTTTACCTGGAGTCCTCTAAGTGTTTCCAGAGGCTAATATTTGAAATACACACCCTGTTCTTGATTCATGCCACCTGGTTTTGTAACTCAAATAATCATTTGAATTCTGATGAAACACTCAGCCTGCAAAAGCCTAGTGTTTGTTCAGCGTTGTAAGGTGTTGGAGGTGGTGAATCTAAAACAATTGGAAGAGATAATGATTTTTCCAAGCCTTATTGAGGCGATAACTCAGAGTCAGTTACACAGTAACACATATTAAGTAAGTGAGTGGCATGCAAGTTGTCTAGCTAAATGCTCATGAAAGTTGTCTAGCTAAATGGGCTACTGGACCGTAGTGGCATGGAATTAATTGGGAAAGCTTTTTTTTGAACTTACTTAAAAATAAATGAAATTTTAAAATTTAAAGTAGGTGGTGGTTGTTAGCTGCTGCTGGATTAGCTCCCGACTCATCGGAACCCCATATACAATGGAACGGAAACACTGTCAGGTCCTGCAATGTCCCACAATTGGTTGCAGATTGGACTGTTGTGATCCATAGGGTTTTAAAGCTTGTTAGAAGTAGATCACCAGGCCTTTCATCCTAGTCTGTCTTAGTCTAGAAGCTTTGCTGAAACCTGTTCACCATCATAGCAACACGTGAACCTCTGTTGATGGACAGGTGGTGGCTGCACATGAGATGCATTGACTGAGAATCAAACCCTGGTCTCCGGTATGAAAGGCAAGAATTCTACCACTGGAGCCATCACTACCCTCTAAGTACGTAAAACCTAGATAATACATTCACGTAGTTCAATGTTCAAGTAGTATAAAAGGGTATATACAGTGACATTCTTTTTCCTAACTTTGTGTCATCAGAGGCAACCAGTGTTATTAATTTCTTAAAATTCTTAATAATAATTATCAGATATTTTAATTTAAATTTAATGTTATTTATTTTAAAATAATTTCCATATATTTTATGCATACTCAAGCAAATGCTCATATATATTCTTCCCCCACCCACTTTTTATACAAATGGTGCATACTTTATACACCTTTGGTTTCTTCATTTAACATTGTAGGGAAGACCTTTTCATGTATTTATTTTCATCAAAGTTGTACATGCACATAATTTAAAAAATGATGCAGTTCCACAAAATTGTTTGCAAAAAAATAGCAGTCCTTAGGCCTTCCCCTCATTATCCCCTTCCCACTTTCATTTCTTTTAGCTGATACATTTGTTATATACCTGCTTATCTATGAAAAACATACTTGCCTTGCTACTTCTTGATTTTTCCTTATTAGGCATTACCTATTGATGTATTACTATAGAAGATGAGGATTTGGCTTTCTTTTCTCTCTTTACCCTCACAATTCACCTTTACCTTTCCTAGTCCCCACGTTAATGACTCAGATGAATTATATTGTAACTTTGGTTATATCAGTGTTCAGTCTTTATATTATTAAGAATGTGTAAATGCTATAATAGAATTTAGTTGTGTAGTATCCCATGATTACTTTTCTATCCTATATAACTGTTTCCCTAGAATTAATCATAGTCTTGATTTCTGCTTGCCTAGTTTTCTGTGTACTTAACGTTCATTCAGTCTCACTCTTTACCAAGTTTCTGAATCTCTCAGGACATTGAGAAGGAACAGATAATCCATTAATTTTTATCTTCTGTGAAATTTCTCTCAGACTTTCCGGACTGCTCCAGTCTAGATTGCTTGCTTTCTGCATCTGGTACATAACAATCATCTTGGGCTTTCTCTTCACCATCATCCTGGCATCATCTTTACTTTTCTTTTGCTGCGGAAAAGTTATTTCCCAAGTCTTCCTTATTATTGGTTTATTCCCTCATTTTGTGGAAAATATTCTTCAGTAGCATCCTGAGAAAGAGTGCATGGGAGATAAATATTTTTCCCAAGTTTTTATTTTGAAAAATTTTACACCTACAAAAAGTTGAAAAGAATGTTATAATAAATACCACTCTATACTTGACCTAGATTCATCTATTTTTAACATTTTGCCATTTTTTTAAAAATAAAATTTTATTGTGTTTTTGGTGAAAGTTTGCACGACAAATTAGGTTCTCATTTAACAATTTCTTCACAATTTGTTCTGTGACATCGATTACATTTTACACAGTGTGTCAACTTTCTCATTATTCCTGTTCTGATTGTTCTGTTTCCAATAATCTAATTTCCCTGCTCCCTTTCCTTCTCACCTTTGCTTTAGAGTAATTGTTGATGCTTTGGTCTAATATAGGTGATTTTTTAAAGGAGCATAGTACTCACGAGTGATATTGTTTATTTTATGAGCCAGTCTGTTATTTAGCTAAAAGATGACCTCATGGAATAGTTTAGGTTCAAGGTTTAAAGAGCATCTTAGGGCAGTAGTCTTGGGGAGTTCTCCAGTCTCAACCGGTCCAGTAAGTATGAACTTTTTAAGAATTTGAGTTCTGTTCCACATTTGGCTCCCATTCTATCAAGATCCACGTGTTGTGTTCCTGATCAGAACAGGTGGTAAAGGTAGCCAGGCACCATCTAGTTCTTCTGGTTTCAGGGTAGATGAGGTCATGTTTGTGTAGACTGTTAGTCCTATGAACTAGTTTCAGAAGCTTTTAAGACCCGAGATGCTACTCACCTAACTATATTGTAGAACATGTTTATGAAACTATGATGTGCCAGTTGACCGAGTTGTCCCACAAAACAGTGATCCTAAGCTTTCAGACCCTGTAAACCAGTCCTTCAAGGTGTTTAATAAGTACCTGTGTTTGTAACCCCTATGTGCTTTATCGTATATATGAATATATATGGATACGTACACTTACATGTATATATATATATATATATATACCTCAGCATATAGATAAATCTATATATGCCTGCCTGTATACACATACCTATAAACTTGTATGCATACATGTGTCCACACTCCTATTTAATTGGTGTTGCACTGTTGTATATGTCCTAGCATTTACCAAAAATATCCTTTTTTTTTTTTGCGTATTTCTTAGTGACATCATTTACCTTAGTCAGGCTGTACACACTTCACCCACATTTGGTGTTATATTTCCCATCTCCAAAAATAACAAGTGTCTACTATCCAGAGTGTGATATCCAGCCCCTTTCTACCTATGCCTGATAACCACCAGTGAACGTTAGTGGTTTTTGATTATACATAAGCAACCTCAGCCGCTACTCTTTTTTTTTTTGTCATTGTTGTCAATATACCTATCACGTACAAGTTGAATTTGCCCATTCAGCTTTTTACAGGTGTACAGTTTATTGACAGCAATTACAGTAATAGGCTGTGTAACCCTACCCTTAATCAGTGTGATATTTCTATTACTGTTAACCCCCATTTTTCCCCTCCCTCCCATCATCGGTAACCATTAATAAACTTTGTTCTCTATACATTTGCCTTTTCTTGTCTTTTTATATAAGTGAGGTCATACAATAGTTGTTCTTCTGTGATTGGCTTATTTCACTAAGCATAATGTCTTCCGACTCCATCCATATCATAACCTGTATCAAGACTTCATTTCTCCTACTGGCTGAGTAGTATTCCATTGTATGTGTGTACCATATTTTGTTTATCCATTCATCTGTTGATGGGCATTTAAGTTGTTTCCACCTTTTCTCTATTGTGAGTAGTACTGCAGTGAACATTGGTGTACAAGTCTCTGAGTCTCTGCTTTTAAGTCTTTTGGGTATATACCTAGGAGTTGAATTGCTGGGTCATATGGTAGTTCTACTTATAGTTTTTTGAGGAACTGCTACACTTTTCTGCAACGGCTGTACTATTTTACGTCCTCATCAGCAATGGGCAAGGGCTTCAATATCGCCACATCCTTGCCAGCATTTGTTATTTTGAGTTTTTTTTTTTTTTTTAATCTTAGCCATCCTAGTGGGGGTAAAATGGTATCTCATTGTGGTTTTGATTTGCATTTCTCTGATGGCTAATGACGCTGAGCATCTTTTCATGTGTTTGGCGGCCATTTGAATGTCCTCTGGTGAAATGTCTATTCAAATCCTTTGTCCATTTTATGATTGGATTATTTGTCTTTTTGTTGTTAAGTTGTCAAAGTTTTATACATATTGCGCTTAGTAGATTCTTGTCAGATGCATGATTTTTGAAGATATTCTCCCAGTTGGTAGCTTGTGTTTTTACTTTTTTGATAAAGTCTTTTGATGAACAGAAGTTTTTAATTTTTATGAGGTCTTATTTATTCATTTTGCTTTCGTTGTTTGTGCTTTTTTTATGTTAGATAATCCATTGTTAAAAGCTAGGCCTGACAACATTGCCCTTGCTTTTTCTGCTAAGAATTTTATGGTTTTAATTTGCACGTTTAGGTCCTTAATCCATTTTGAATTTTTGTGTATAGTGTGAGCATGAATCCTGTTTCATTTCTATGCATGTGGAAATCCAGTTTCCCCAGCACCGTTTATTGAAGAGACTCTTGTTTTCCCGTTGAATGGACTTAGCACCCTTATCAAAAATCAGTTGACCATAGATGTGTGGGTTTATTTCTGGACTCTCAATTTTATTCCATTTGTCTATGTGTCTATTATTATACCAGTACTAGGATGTTTTGATTACTGTTGCAGTGTAACCCAACCTAACCCATTGCCGTCAAGTCAATTCTGACTCATAGCAACCCTATAGGACAGAGTAGAACTGCCCTGTGGGGTTTCCAAGCCTGCAAATCTTCATGGAAGCAGACTGCCACATCTTCATCCTGCAGAGCGGCTGGTGGGTTCGAACCACCCACCTTTTAGTTAGCAGCCAAGTGCTTAACCACTGTGCCACTGTGGGTCCTTATTGTATCTGTATAGTGTGTTTTAAAATCAGGAAATGTGAGTCCTCCTACTTTGTTCTTCTCTTTTAACATTGCTTTAGCTATTTGGGGCCTCTTGCCATTCCATATAAAGCTGAGGATTGGTTTTTCTGTTTCTGTAAAGAAGGCTGTTCGAACTTTGATTGGGATTGCGTTGAATCTATAGATTGCTTTGGGTAGTATTGACATCTTAACAATATTAAGTCTTCCAGTCCATGAACATGAAACATCTTTCCATTTATTTAAGTCTTCTTTAATCTCTTTCAGCAGTGTTTTATAGTTTTCAACGTATGTGTACTTCACGTCCCTGGTTAGATTTATTCCTAGGTATTTTATTCTCTTAGATGCTATTGTAAATGGAATTATTTCCCTAATTTCTCTTTCTCTTTGCTGGCGTCTAGAAACCTAACAGATTTTTGTTTGTTGACCTTGTACCCTGAAACTTTGCTAAATTCTTCTATTAGCTCTAGAAGTTTTCTCGTGGACTCTCTGGAATTTTCTATATATAGTATCGTGTCATCCATGAACAGAGATAATTTTACTTCTTTTCCAATCTGTATGTCTTTTATTTATTTTTCTTGTCTTATTGCTCTGGCTAGGACTTCTAATACAATATTGAATAGAAGTGGTGAGAGCGGCACCCTTGTTTTTTTCCAAGTTTCAAAGGGAAAGCTCTCAGTCTTTCTCCATTAAATATAATGTTGGCTGTTGGCTTTTCATATAAGCCCTGAATCATATGGAGGAATTTCCCTTCTAGTTCAGTCTTCTTTAGGATTTTCACCAAGAAAGGTGTTGGATTTTATCAAATGCTTTTTCTGCATTGATAGAGATGATCATGTGGTTCTTTTCCTTTGTTCTATTGATATTGTGTTTTATGTTGATTGATTTTCTAATGTTGAATCGTTCCTGCATTCCTGAGTAAATCCACTTGGGCATGGTATATGACTCTTTGACTCTTTTAATATGTTGTTGGATTTTGTTCGTTAGTATTTTGTTGAGGATTTTTTGTATCTATATTCATAAGGGATATTGGCATGTAGTTTTCTTTTCTTGTGATGTCTTTGTCTGGTTTTGTTATCAGGGTTACGTTTGCTTCGTAGAATCAATTAGGTAGAGTATTCTTTCCTTCTCTATCTGTTGGAAGAGTTTAAACAGTGTTGGTGTCAGTTCTTCTCTAAATGTTTGGTAGAATTCCCCAGTAAAGCCATCTGGTCCAGGACTTTTTTTCCTTGGGAGGTTTTTGATCACTGATTCGATCTCTTCACCTGTTATAGGTCTGTTGAGACTTTGTTTCCTCTTGAGTCAGTGTGAGTAGGTTGTGTGCTTCTAAGAATTTGTCTATTTCATCTAGGTTATCCATATTGTTGCCATATAGTTGTTCATAATACTCTGTCATAATTCTCTTTGTTCTATCAGGTCTGTGGTAATGTCCCCCCTTTGATTTCTTGTTTTGGTTATTTGCATCCTTTCTCTTTTTTTCTTTGTCAGTTTAACTAAAGGTTTATTACTTTCATTGATCTTTTCAAAGAACCAGCTTCTGATTTCATTGATTCTATCTATTGTTTGTTTTTGACTTTATTTATTTATTCTCTCACCTTTGTGATTTCCTTTCTTCTGGTAGATTTAGGCTTAGTTTGTTCTTCACTTTCTAGTTCCTGGAGTTGTCGAGTTAGGCTGATGATTTGAGATTTTTCTTCTTTTTTGTGTGTAGGCATTTATTGCTGTAAGTTTCCCTCTGAGTACTGCTTTCGCTGCATCCCATAAGTTTTGGTATGTTATGCTTTCATTTTCATTAGACGCTAAGAAATTTGTGATTTCTCTTTTGATTTTTGACCCATTGGTAGTTTAATAGTGTGTGTTGTTGAATTTCCATATGTTCGTGCATTTTCCAATTTTTTTTTTCTATTATTGATTTCTAGCTTCACTCCGTTGTGGTAAGAGAAAATACTTTTTATAATTTCAGACTTTAAATTTATCAAGACTTGGTTTGTGATCTAAAATGTTGTCTGTCCTGGAGAATGATCTATGTGCACTGGAGTAGAATGTATATTTTGTGCTGTCTTGGGGTGGAGTGTTCTATATATGTCTGTTATGTCTAGTTGGTTTATAGTATTAATCAGGTCCCCTGTTGCCTTGTTAATCTTTGTTCTGGATGTTCTGTTCAATATTGAAAGTGGTGTATTGAAGTCTCCAACTATTATTGTTTGTTGTTGTTGTTTGTTGTGTGCCACTGAGTTGATTCTGACTCATAGTGACCCTATAGGACAGAGTAGAACTGCCCCATAGGGTTTCTAGGGAGCAGCTGGTGGATTCGAACTGCCGACTTTTTGGTTAGCGGCCTGGCTGTTAAACACTGTGCCACCAGGGCTCCACTATTATTTTAGTACAATTTCTGCCTTCAATTCTATCAGTGTTTGCTTTATATATTTAGATGCACTGATGTTGGGTACATAAATATTTTTGATTATTAAATCTTGATTAATTGACTCTTTCATCACTATATAATGTCCATTTTTACCTCTTCTAACAGATTTTGTCTTAAAGTCTACTTTGTCTGATGTGAAGATTGCCACTCCAGCTCTCTCTTGGATATTATTTACATGGAATATTTTTTTCCATCCTTTCACTTTTAACCTATTTGTGTCCTCGGATTTAAGGTGTGTCTCTAGTAAACAGCATATAGTTGGATCATGTATTTTATCCATTCTGCCACTCTCTGCCTTTTGATTGGAGCATTTAGTCCATTTATATTCAGTGTAATTACTGATAAGAAGTGACTTACTTCTGCCATTTTGTAATTTGTGTTTTGTGTGTCTTAAGCCTTCTTTGTTTTTGCCCTTTACTACTGCTTGCTTTTTGTTTTGTTCATTTACTGTAGTGAGCCTTTTTGGTTCCCTTCTTGTTTCCTTGTGTGTATGTTTTTTATGTATTTTCTTAGTGATTACCATGAATATTACCTTTAACAGCTTGTATTTATAACACTGTAGGGTAAGTTGGTACCAACTTAATTTCAGTAACATACAAGAATTTCTGTATCTATACCATCTCCCCCCTTTGTTGTTATCACTAATTTATATTTCTTGTGCCCTGTAACATAATTTTATCTTTGCTTTTTATATATTTGTTATTACAAAACGTGAAGGACAAAACGTTTAGAACTATCAAGCATGAATACCTTATTACTAGCCCTTATACTTGTCCATGCATTTCCCTTTATTAGGTGTCATGGATTTACTTCTGTCCCCCATAGGTATGTGTCTACTTGGCTAGGCCATGATTCCCGGTATTGTGTGGTTGTCCTCCATTTTGAGGTCTGATGTAATTGTTCTCTATTTTGTGATGTGTTGTAATCCTAACCTCTATCTGTTAATGAGGCAGGATGTGTGTGGGGTGTATCTTGAGTCACAGCCTTACAAGAAGATGCAACTCAAGTCACATCCCTACTGAAGTCACACCCTTACTTAAAACACACCCTTACTTTGAGTCACACCTTTTATCTTACGAGAGATAAAAGGAGAGAGAAGAGAACAGAGAGGAGGGACCTCACTACCACCAAGAAAGAAGAGCTGGGAGCAGAATATGTTCTTTGGACCTGGGGTCTCTGCACTGAGGACCTCCTAGACCCAGGGGAAGACTGATGCCAAGACACATGGAGATCTGCAAGGAACGCTGTGCCCACAGATGTTGAAAGGAGACAAGAACCTTCCCTCAGAGCTGATAGAGATAGCCTTCCCCAAGAGTTGGCATCCTGAATTCAGACTTCTAGCCTCCTAACCTGTGAGAGAATAATTTTCTGTTTGTTAAAGCCATCCACTTGTAGTATTTCTGTTACAGCAGCACTAGATAACTAAGGCATTAGGGACCTTTATTTTTTATGAATAGCTTTGAATTACTCTCTAGTGTTTTCTCCCTTCTATTTACAGAACTCCCGTTAGTACTTTTTGTAGGGCTTGTCTGGTGAATATGAACTCTCTCAGCTTCTGTTTGTTTAGGAATGTTTTAATTTCACCCTCATTTTTGAAGGATAGTTTTGCTGGGTATACTATTCTTGGTTGACAGTTTTTTTTTCTTTTCAGCACTTTAAATATATCATTCCATTGCCTTCTGACCTCCCAGTGTTTCTGAGGAGAAATGAGCACTTAATCTTAGCCTAAGTATAGGTGTTTTGGTGTAGATCTTTTTGGGTATCCTGCTTGGGGTTCTTTGAACTTCTTGGATTTGTAGATTCAACTCCTTTGTTAGATTGGGGAAATTTTTGGTCACTATTTCTTCAAAAATTCTTTCTCTCTCTCATCTCCTTCTGGAATTCCCATGATGCATATATTAGGGCTCTTGTCCCATAATTCTGTTAAACTGTGCTCAGTCTTCTTGTGTCTCCGTTCTTGTTGCTCTTCAGTGTTTGTAATTTTACCTATCTTATCCTCTAATTCGCTAATTCTTTCTTTTGCCTGATTAAATCTGTTGGTAAGTCCTATTATATTTCTCATTTCAGTGATTGTTCCTTTTAGTTACAGTATCTTTTTTTAGATCCTCATTTTGTTCATGCATTGTTTTCCTTATTTCTTTTAGCTCTTTGCCTGTGTTTTCCCTTAGCTCTTTAATTATGTTTAATGTTGTATTATATTCCATTATTTGGTCATTTCTAGATGCGCTTTCACTCCCTTTGTCATGTTCATTTGAATGCACCAGTATTTCTCTGATCTTTGTGTGTCTTGTGATTTTTTTGTTGAGGCATTGGAATTTTTGAGGATGTAAACTTTCTCAGTTTTCCCTAGTATTTGGTGTTTTTGTCCATACTACTTTCTGCAAAAAACTCATAGGTGGTGTGATGGTTTAGGTTATGTGTCAGCTTGGCTGGGTCATGATTCTCAGTGGTTTGGCGGTTATGTAATGTTGTAATTTGGCAGACACTGGACTGATTGCTCTACTAAAATGTAATCACCTACATGATAAGATATGATATAATGTAACCACCTCCATAATGAGATCTCTTATGAGGGGGTGTGGCCTTCATCCAATATATATGGACATTTTGGCAAAGCTCGTTGGCTTTTGCTCACTCTGGATCCTGCATCTGGCTCATCATCATCTTACCTCTGGTTCTTGAGACTTGAGCTAACAGCTTATCTGCTGATCTTGGGATTTGTAAGCCCTCACAGCCTGTGAGCCAGTGGCCTGCCGTCTGACCTGCTGACCTTGGGTTTGTCATCCTGGTAGCTACGTGAGTTAGAATCCTCTGGCCTGATGCCTGACCCTCAGACTTGGGACTTGCCAGACCCTGCAATCAGGTGAGTCATTTCCTTGAGATAAATCCCTCTCTCTATATATATACGTATAGATTGTTGTTAGGTGCCATTGAGTCAGTTCCAATTCATAGCGACCTTATTATGTACAACAGAACAAAACACTGCCTGGTCCTGTGCCATCCTCCCAATCATTGTTATGCTTGAGCCCATTGTTGTAGCCACCGTGTCAGTCCATCTTCTTGAGGGCCTTCCTTTTTTTCACTGACCCTCTGCTGTACCAAGCATGATGTCCTTCTTCAGGGACTGGTCTCTCCTGATAACATGTTCAAAGTATGTGAAACGAAGTCTTGCCATCCTTGCTTCTAATGAGCATTCTGGCTGTACTTCTTATAAGACAGGTTTGTTCGTTCTTCTGGCAGTCCATGGTACGTTCAGTATTCTCCGCCAACACCACAATTCAAAGGCATCAATTCTTCTTCCGTCTTCTTTATTCACTGTCCAGCTTTTGCACGTGTATGAGGCGATCAAAAACACCATGGCTTGGGTCAGGCGCATGTTAGTCCTCATAGTGCCATCTTTGCTTTTTAACACTTTAAAGAGGTCTTTTGCAGCGATTTGCCCAAAGCAGTGTGTCATTTGATTTCTTGACTGCTGCTTCCATGGACATTGGTTGTGGATCCAAGTAGAGTGAAATCTTTGACAACTTTAATATTTTCTTCCTTTATTATGATGTTGCTTATTGATCCAGTTGTAAAGATTTTTGTTTTCTTTGTCTTGAGGTGTACTCCATACTGAAGGCTGTGGTCTTTGATCTTCGTCAGTAAGTGCTTCAAGTCCTCTTCACTTTCAGCAAGCACGGTTGTGTCATCTGCACATCACAGGTTGTTAACGAGTCTTCCTCCAAATTGATGCCGCGTTCTCCTTCATATAGTCCAGCTTCTTGAATTACTTACCCGGCATACAGATTGAATAAGTATGGTGAAAGGATACAAGCCTAATGCACACCTTTCTTGACTTTAAACCACTGCCACTTGGTCTAAGTACAGGTTCCACATGAGCACAATTAAGTGTTCTCGGATTCCATTCTTCGCAGTGTTGTCCATAATTTGTTATGATCCACACCGTTAAATACCTTTGCATAGTCAATAAAACACAGGTAAACATCTTTCTGGTATTCTCAGCTTTCAGCCATGATCCATCTCACGTCAGCAATGAGTATATTGCTTCCATCTTCTTTTGATGTTCCTGTGTCGTTTAATAATTTTCCCATAGAACCCTTCAATAGTGCAACTGAGGGCTTGAATTTTTTCTTCAGTTTGAGAAATGCCGAGCTTATTCTTCCCTTTTGGTTTTCTGTCTCCAGGTCTGTCATGGATTGAATTTTGTCTCCCCAAAAATGTGTGTATCAATTTGGCTGGGCCATGATTCCCAGTATTGTACCCATTTTGTGATTGTAATTTTGTGATTGTAATCACAACGGGGTCTCACACTCTGGTCAGATTCCAATGGAGGTCTGCCTTTTTGCTCTCTGAGTCCAACCAGTAGGTTGATTGATTCCCAGTATTGTATCCATTTTGTGATTGTAATTTTATGTTAAAGAGGATTTGGGTGGGATTGTAACACCCTTATTAAGGTCACATCCCTGATCCAGTGTAAAGGGAGTTTTCCTGGGGTGTGGCCTGCACCACCTTTTATCTTACAAGAGATGAAAGGGAAACAAGCAGAGAGTTGGGGACCTCATACCACCAAGAAAGCAGTGCCGGGAGCAGAGCATGTCCTTTGGACCTGGGGTTCCTGCACAGAGAAGCTCCTAGTCCAGGGGAAGATTGATGAGAAGGACCTTTCTCCAGAGCCGACAGAGAAATTCTGTCACGCAATCTTCAGCATCATTTTCTATCACCAAGGCTGTATTTTCTAACTACCAGTCCTTCTTTGTTTCCAACTTTTGCATTCCGGTCACCAGTAATTATCAATGCATCTTGATTGCATGTTTGATTAATTTCAAACTGCAGAAGTTGATAAAAATCTTCAGAGTCTTCATCTTTGGCCTTAGTGTTTGGTGTGCACGCTTGAATAATAGTCATATTAACTAGTCTTCTTGTAGGCGTATGGATATTATCCTATCACTGACAGCACTGTATTTCAGGACAGATCTTGAAATGTTCTTTTTGACGATGAATGTGACACCATTCCTCTTCAAGTTGTCATTCCTGGCATAGTAGATCGTATGATTGTCTGATTCAGAATGGCCAATACCAGTCCATTTCAGCTAACTAATGCCTAGGATATAGATCTTTATGTGTTCCATTTTGTTTTTGATGATTTCCAATTTTTCTAAATTCATAGTTGGTACATTCCATGTTCTTGTACTAGGTACATTCCATATTCCCATTATTAATGGATGTTTGCAGCAGCTTCTTCTGATTTTAAGTCATGCCACGTCAGCAAATGAAGGTCCAAAAAGCTTGATTTGATCTACGTCATTAAGGTCTACTCTACTTTGAGGAGGCAGCTCTTCCTCAGTCGTATTTTGAGTGCCTTCCAATCTGAAGGGCTCATCTTCTGACACTATATCAGACAGTGTTCCACCACTATTGGTAAGGTTTTCATTGGCCGGTTTTTTCAGATGTAGACTGCCAGGCCCTTCTTTCTAGTCTGTTTTAGTCTGGAAGCTCCACTGAAACCTGTACACCAAGGTGACCCTGCTGACATTTGAAATACTGGTGGCAAAGCTTCCAGTATCACAGCAACACACAAGCCATCAGAATACGACAAACCGACAGACACCTGGTGGCGTATATATATATATACACACTTTACTGGTTTTGCTTCTCTGGAGAACACAGCCTAAGACAGGTGGGCAGAGCCTATGGTCTTTATTTACCATTTCTTCTCCATCTCTGTGATAGCTCCTTCTTCCTCTTTGGTTTAATTAGGATTCAAAAGTTCCAGATCTGGTTTTCAACTTTCAGTCTCTCCCAAACATACTAGAGAACACACTGTGATCAGTCTGTCCACCAGAGGACACCACCACTCAGGCGAGAGATCATGTACTGATAAATCTATCCACCAGGGTTCTCGGTCCTCTCTCTGGTTATTACTCTTTTTTCCTCCTCTGTTTCTGCAACCACGTTTTTAGTCAGAAAACCCACCACACCCAGAGAGCCATCTTTGGGGCTGGGTATTGCCTTCCGGTTTTGCCTGAGGCTTTCTTCCCTGCTCTGTGGGAGCTGCTTATATCTGAACTGGCATTCAGGGGAAGCACAGGCAGACTTTCCTCTGTTTCAGGAGGAGGAGGGGCTGGCACTCCCCTGAATGTCTTCTGAGAGATTTGTGTTGTTGGTTTCAGAGCCCCAGTGACTCTGTAGTGGTTAGAGGAGTGGTCTCCTCTTAGGTGACCTACCTCCTGACTCCATTGTAGGGAACTTTCTGTAAGAGTTCATATCAGTCCAGCAGCCTGCAGTTACTGGGTGGAGAAGGAGTTGTCATATTCCAAATGGACCCCCAGAGAGGTCTGTCTTGTTGCTATCAGAACCCCCAGTAGTATGTTGGCTGTGGGTGTAGCCTCCACTAACATTACCTGCTTTCTAGCACACAGCAGCCTCAGTCAGCAGTCCTCAGTGCCAACTGGAAGGGGGAGTAGACGGACCCAAACTGATCCCCAGGGAGGTCTTTCCTGTTGGTTTCAGAGGCCTTAGCTGTGGGGTACACAGGAAGGCAGGTAGAGTGCTGACTATGGGAGTAGACTCCACTTCAGGGGCCTTCTGTAGCAGTTTGTAACAGCCTGATAACCAAAAGTTACCAAGTAGCGGAGGGGGTCTCACGCTCTGGTCAGATCCCAGTGGAGGTCTGCCTTGTTGCTCTCGGAGTCCACCGGGTAGATTATTGGCTGTGAGTGTAGCCTCCACTCAAGACTCCTGCTTCCTAGCACACAGCAGCCTCAGTCAGCAGTCCTCAGCACCGACTGAAAAGGAGCAAACAGACTTGAGCTGATTCCCCAGGAGGTCTGTCCTGATGGTTTCAGAGGCCTAAGCTGTGTGGTACACAGGGAGGCAGGTAGAGTGTTGACTGTGGTAGCAGACTCCACTGCACTGGCCTTCTGTTAGCAATTCACAGTAGGCTTGCAGCCTACAGTGTCTGGGTAGGGGAGCTGCCGGCACACTGCAAACAGTCCTTTGGGGAGGTCTGCCTTGTTGATTTTAGGGCAGAAGCTTGGGGTTCTGTCTCTTTGTCCAGACAGGTGCTGTGGTGGTTAGGGTAACAGGCTCCTTTTCTGGGGCCACTTCACCAGTTCACAGCAGCCGGAGGCCCATGTGGCTGGGGGGATGGGCTGGGACGGCAGGAGAAGTGATTTTCCTAGAATATGCAACTTGCTGATTCATTGATTCTTGCCTGTTTGCAGTTGCCCGCTGCTTTCCTCTGCTCCCTGATTCAGAGTCTCTCAAAGCTGAGCACCATTTCCTTGTTGTATTTGTGGGAGAGGGTCGAAATGATGCTGTTTATGCTGCCATCTTCCCAGAATCCGCAGAGTTCCTCCATAGGGTTTTCAGTGGCTGATTTTTCAGAAGTAGATCACCAGGCCTTTCTTCCGAGGCACCTCTCAGTGGACTCCGGAGTGCGTTAATGTTTGCGTCACTCAAGGACTCCTTAATCTCAAACAATCACCCTAACCATTTTTTGTCTTTCATGGCATTTACCTTTCATTGACATTTTTGAGAAGTCCAGGCCAGTTGTCTTGTAAAATGTCCTACAATCTGGATTTGTCTAATCATGATAAGATTCAAATTAACCATTTTTGTCAAAAATACTACATGCATTGAAAGATCCATCTCATAGACTTGTTGAGTGACTTGAGTAAGGTGAGTGACTTGAGTAAGGTAACATATATAAAATATTTGTCATTACGCTTGGCACAGAAAATACTGAATAAATGTTAACTTAAAATTAAAAAGAAAATCCTACATACGTCATGCACTTCTAATAGCATCACATTAGAAGGCATATAATGCCAGTTTGACCTAATATTGGTGATGTTTATCACTTGGTTAAAATGTTACCTGTTAGATATCTCCATCGTAAAGGTAACTTTTTTCCTTTGTAATTAATATATAATCTGTGAGGTGATTTTTTTTCAATACCACAAGAATATCTTGTTCTCCAATAACTGTTTGTCCAGTGATTTTAACATTCACTTATGATCCTTGCCTGTATGAATTATTGAATTGGTGTTTGTAATATGAAATACATTTTCTAATTTCTTCATTCTAATGAGTCGGAATCCACCTGACGACAGTGAGTTTTTTGAAATCATTCTCTCCTGTTTTTCTTTTGTCAGTTTGGCCAGTGGTTTATCAATTTTGTTGATCTTTTCAAAGAACCAGCTTTTGGACTTGTTAAGTCTTTCAAGTGTTTTTCTGTTCTCTATTTCATTTAATTCTGCTCTAATTCTTATTATTTCCTTCCTTCTGGTGCCTTTGGGCTTCTTTTGCTGCTCTGTTTCTGCTTGTTCCAGTTGTAGGGTTAATGTTTTGATTATGACCCTTTCTTCCTTTTGGATGTGTGCATTTATTGCTATAAGCTGACCTCTGAGCGCGGCTTTTGCTGTGTCCCAAAGGTTCTGGTAGAATGTGTTTTCATTCTCGTTTGATTCTATGAATTTCTTTATTCCATCCTTAATTTCTTGTGTAAACCAGTAGTTTCTGAGCAAGATATTTTGAAATCTTGCTGCCTGAAAATATCTTTATTCTATCCTCACAGCTGATAAACAGTTGATTAGATCTATAATTCCAGGTTGAAAAGAATTTTCTTTCAGAATTTTGAAGGCATTTTTTTCATTGCCTTTGATGAGTCTAAAAGGCATTCCTTTTTTTTTTTTCTTGACTGTGCTTTTTTTTTTTTAAATTGCACTTTAGATGAAGGTTTACAGAACAAATATTTTCTCATTAAACAGTTAGTACACATACTGTTTTATGATAATGACTAACAACCTCACGACATGTCAACACTGTCCCTTCTCAACCTTGGGTTCCCTATTACCAGCTTTCCTGTCCCCTCCTGCCTAAAAGACATTCCAATTCTTGATCATTTGTATGTGACCTGGTTTTTCTTCTCTCTGGAAGCTTATAGAATCCTGTCTGTGTCTTCAGTTCCTGAAATTTCAGTGATGTGCTTTGGTGTGGGCCGATTTTATTCATTGTCACGGGCACTTGGTGGGCCTTTTTAATTTGGTGGTCATGCGCTTTTGTCCTGGGAAGTTTTATTAAATTATTACATTAATTATTTCTTGCCTTCTGTTTTGTTCTGTTCTCATATTTGGCAGCTTCTATTACTCATATATTGGACCTTCTGAACAGGTTTCTAATTTTCTCTCCTGTTGTTTATATATATCTTTTTATTCTGATTTGTGAATGATTTTCTTAACTTTATCTCCCAACTCTTGAATTGAGTTTTTTCATTGCTATGATCATATTTTTAACTTCTCAGAACTCTTTCTTGTTCTTTAAATATTTTTTAAAAGAAATATCCTTTTTATGTTTCAGGTATGTAATGTCTTCTCTTAGCCTTTTTAGGATAATAATGATAGTTCTTTAACAAGAAAAAAATCTTTTGAGGTAATTTTAGACTTACAGAAAGGTTGCAGAGATAGTACAGCGAGTGCCCATATACCCTTCACCAGGCTATCCCTGATGTTAATATCTTATATAGCCGCAGTACCTTTGTCAAAAGTAACATTGGTACAATACTGTTAACTAAACTACAAACTTTATTTGGATTTTGCCAGCTTCTTTTTTACTGATATATTTTTTTCTATTCCAGGATTTAATCCAGGATACTACATTGCGTTAGTGGTGATGCCTTCTAGTCTCTCCTGATCTGTGATAGTTTCTTAGTCTTTCCTTTTTTTTTTAGAAGAGCTTGACAGTTTCGAGGAGTACTTGCTAGATATTTTGTAAATTAACCTCAATTCAAATTTATCTGGTGATTTTTCATGATTAGACTGGGATTATGAGTTTTTGGGAAAAACACCCCAGAGATGAGGTGCACAAGACACACTACCCGACCCTTGCCAATTTTTAATGTCTTCTTGTTCTGTACGCTCTCTTTCCTTAAGTTGCAATTTTTTCTGTAGGTGGCTATTTGTTTTTGTCTCTTTCATGTTGGAGCTTTTTCTCAGACATCTGGTAATCTTTAATTGTCTGCTTACATTTAAGAGGGGCAATTGAAAAGCTGATTAGAGGTTATGAGAATGTGAGTCGGGCTTGTTGATTATTAATTTCACTGTGGGGTGGTCTGATTGGGCAACTTTATTAGGAAACTCCAATATTATTAACTTGAGGTTGTTTTCCCCTTGGACTGGTCAGATTTTGCAAAGAAGTATCCTCTAGTCTCCCTCCTGGAGGGTAGAGACGACTGGAGAAGTCTCATTCAGTGTGTTTATTTAATCTCCCCATACTCCTTCCCTTTACTGTTGCTGGTATCCCCCAGTCTAGAGACCCTTTGTTTAACCTGCTCCAGAGAATAAACCTTCAGTGTTTCACCAGGGTGGTAGAGAAGCAAGCACCTGATTTCACTACTTGGGAAAAAAGTCTCAGGAGCTGAAGCTGCTGAAACAGAATTTCAGCCAATCCTTATTTTAGCTTTTTCATCTCCAGTTCCTGAACATTTTCGAGATTCTTTTATATAAATTATGTTGATTCTAAGTTTATTACAGTCAGCTTATGATTCAGTTTTCTTGAGTTTGCCAAGTCATTTATCACTCTTCCATTTGCTTTCTAAGAAAATTATCTTCCTGTTGCCTCCTCTCACTTTTTTGTTTTTGGTGTGGCTTTTTGGGGTTTATACCTTTAAAAAATCCCTTTACTTTTGTTTTAGTGAGGTTTCAAGAGGGCGTGAAAATGTATATGTGTTCAACTCACCATCTTAACCCAGAAGTTTGACATTTCTTGAAAGATGGAAAAGCTTGCACTAGCTTCATCCTTAAAAAATATTGTATATTCTTGGACTGAGAAATAGGAAATAGAACAGTTACACTGTGGGCTTCTTTGACCACTGTTACCTTAAATACATACTGTTATGGATGGAATTGTTTCCCCCCCAAAAAAAAATTTGTGTATCAACTTGGCTAGTCGATGATTCCCAGTATTGTGTGATTGTCCACCATTTTGTCATCTGATAGGATTTTCCTATGTGTTATAAATCCTACCTCTATGACGTTAATGAGATGGGATTAGCGGCAGTTATGTTAATGAGGCAGGACTCAATCTGCAAGATTAGTTTGTGTTTTAAGTCAACCTTTTTTGAGATATAAAAGAGAGGAGGGAACAGAGAGACGGGGGACCTCACCACCCAAGAAACAAGAGCCAGGAGAATAGCATGTCCTTTGGACCTGGGGTCCCTGCACTAAGAAGCTCCTTGACCAGAGAAGATTGATGACAAGGACCTTCCTCCAGAGCTGACAGAGAAAGCCTTCCCCTGGAGCTGATGCCCTGAATTTGGACTTCTAGCCTACTAGACTGTGAGAGAATAAACTTCTGTTTGTTGAAGCCATCCACTTGTGGTATTTCTGTTATAGCAACTCTAGATAACTAAGACACATACTTTTCTGTTTTATGAAAAAACAAAAAGTCTTGAGCTGGCACTTGAAGGAAATAACCTTGACCCTGTTGCAACCATTCAGATCTAGTATTTCTCATAACTCATCATATTCCACCATCTGGATCTTTATTTAGATGTCCCTTCTACATGAAATGCTCCTTCCTCTCTCTCCTTGCATATCTCTCCGGTTCTTTGCTGGTAATATCTTCCCACTCCAGAAGTCTTCCTTGACTCTATTCCTCATCATTACCACCTCCAAGTCTGGATTAAGTACTTTTCTTTTGTGTTTCCATGTCTAGCAATTATTATACTCCTATAATTGTCTGTTTATTTAGTGCCATACCCACTTGGCCAGTGACCAGATCTATTCTTTGAATACACAGTATCAATCTATCTGGGACACAACTGCTCCTTATTTTTAAAATTTAAAACTTGTAGGAAATAAAATTGATTTAAGAAAATTCTGCAATCTACTTACGGGTCACTGAATTAGTACCAAAATCCATTTAAAATTTCATCAATAAAATGATAAAAAGGAGAAGAGCAAATTCAGTTATTCTTTTTGAAAAAATTTAAATGAACTAATTATGGCTTAAAAGAGTAAGAACGTGTTGTGTTAGCTTGAATAGTTTTTGTTTTTTTGGTGAAAATATGCGCACCAAAACATACCTGTTCAACAGTTTTTACATGTGCAGTTCCATGACAAAGGTTACATACTTCACAACGTGTCACCATTCTTACTATCTCTATCCATAATGTTTCAGCACCATTAAGTTAGACTCTGCCCTTTAAAGTTCTCACCTGTGCTTTAAGGTTACTGTTGTCAATTGGTCTCATATAGATAATTCTTTAAAAGAGTACAGTGCTCAAGGCAAGCTTTCTTAATTGAGCTAAATTGTTGTTTACTTTAAAAATGACTTAATGGAATAGTTTTGGTTGAAGGTTTAAAATTGTTTCCAGGTAATAGATTTGAAAGTTCACCTGGTTTCAATGGATCCAGTAAGTGTGGTTTCCATGGAAATTTGAAATTCTCTTCCACGTTTTTCCTTCTTTTGATCAGGATCCAGCTATTGGGTTCTTGATGAAAATGTTCAGTAATGGTAGTCAGGCATCATCCATTTCTTCTGTTCTCATGGAGCAGGAGACAGTTCATGGAGTCTGCAGTCCATTAGACCTATAGGCCATTTCCTTCTTCCATTACTGGGTCTCCTTCTTTCCCTGTTTCTCCAGGCGAATAGAGACCAGTTGTATCTCATGTGGCTGCTCACATAGCTTGGGTACTTCTATTAGTGGCTACAAGAATTAATTACTGCTTCTTTATTATAATTATTTGGAAAACCCAGTGTCATTTGAGTTCAAGGAGAACATCTTAACTAAGTTTGGTAAAATCTGTTCTACTTATTTAGAGAAATATCTCTGAATGAATTGAAGGCTGACTCTTAAATAAGTACATTAGCTGTAATCAGCTTTACCCCATTTTCAGGAATATAGGGTATAGTTTGGGAGTTTTCATATGCAAGGATTCCTAAATAAAAGTTCAAGAATATTTTATACATTAAAAAAATGTAAATGTTGAAGAGATTTTCACATTTTCAACAATTTAATATGATGAAGAAAATAATTTTTATTTCGATAAGCATAATATCCTACAGCCAAATCTGGGGAAAGAGAACTCTGGGCATTGTTTTGCAGGGAACAGGACAACAGCTGTATGAGCATTCCCCAAATGTCAACATCATTCTTTGTCTTCTTTCTAGAGGGAGGGGGCAAGGCTTCACAGCAAGGCTTCATGTACAAACAAACTTGTATGCAAACAAAATTTTGTGTGAGGGTGCGTTTTTGTCAGGAAAGAGTCCATAGTTTTTATCAGATTTCCAACAGTGTCTTGATCTAAGAAAGTTTAAGAACCATTGATTTAGGTACTTAACTCATTGTGTGCATTAGTGAGGAAGTAATGTGGAGAGGGAGTGGGAGAATGAGGATTAGTTGTGGGTTTGTTGACTTTTTTTTTTAACCACACCTTACACTAAGATGTCATTTATATCATGACCTATATATTACTGATTGTAGGGTAAAGGACCTAGTTTTACCCTAAGTAAGGTGGCATTTATTCTTGGCTATGGAAAAATAACTCTTGGAGTGATTGTGGTGCCTCGGACTGGGAGTTACAGGCCACACCTGAGGATTTGTGCTGGTGAGTGGGGGCTGGTCCAACTAGAAAAGACTCACCTGGGAGGCTGATGTGAACTAATCTTCAAACCCGTTGCCCTGAGTCAATTCCAACTCATAGTGACCCTATAGGACAGAGTAGGACCAACTGTCCCATATGGTTTCCAAGGAACACCTAGTAGATTCTAACGGCTGACCTTTTGGTTAGCAGCCATAGCTTTTAACCATTACACAGCCAGGGTTCATTATTTAGGACTGGCCAATAAAAGCCCGAACACTAAGGCTCTGAGAGCTTCCTGATAGGCAAAGGGAGGGTGGTGTGCCCTCTGTGAGTTAGGGCATCTCTGGGTGGGGAACCTTCGCATACCTTGCCTATACATCTCTTCCTTTTGATGATCCTGATTTATATCATTTTACTATAATAAAACCAGTAATTGTAAGTATAATATCTTCTGTGAGTTGTTCAGCAAATTAATGAACCCCAGCACAGTGTCTGCTTAACTTGTAAGGTCTGACTTAGTCCTGGGTGGCTAGGGACAGAGAGAGGGAGAGTGACCTGTGGTTGGCTGGTTTCAGAAATGGAGAAGCAGAAAAGCGGGGATATGATTGATCTCCACCTTCTGGGAATAGGCTTTATGCTGATTCTTATCCGCAAAGCTGTCATCCTACTGATAACAAAAATTTCCAGAACAATATTTACCCTTATAAAGTATAAAAAAAAAACCTGTTGCCATCTGACTTATATTGACCCTATAGGGCAGAGTAGAAATGCCCCATAGTTACCAAGGAGCACCTGGTGGATTCGAACTGCTGACCTTTTGGTTACGGGCTGTAGCTCTTAACCACTACGCCACCAGGGTTTCCTTATCAAGTATGGTGCAGTCTTAGCAAATATTTTCCATTCTGTTGTATTTTTTAAAATGTTGGTTATAACCCACTAAATGTATTTCCTAACATACTGCTGGGTGGTAACCCATAGTTTCAAAAACACTGGTGTTAGTGCATTGTAGTTTACAAAACCCTTTCATATACTCTCAGTCCTCCCAACAGTCCCAATAGGTATATATGTATATTACTGTTTTTGTTTTTTATAGATGGGAGGGGCTCAGAGATGTTGAGTGACTTGTTTAAGTTTGCACTGCTGTTAACTTGGTAGAGTCAGAGTTTGTGCCTACGTCCTAGGTTTTAACTGCACCTTTGGTTATTTGATTCAAATCACTTTTCCCTTCCTCTTCTTGCCCCCCTCCCCCACCACAATTGTAGGGAACAGTTCTGGCTCAGACCAAATAAATCCTCATTCCCCAGTTAACATACTTGCGGGATACATCTGTCCCCAATCCTGTCCATTGTCATTTGGGGGTAACCTCTTAGGAGTTCTAGATTTCCCTATGTATGTAATAAGTTCTTTTCCTTCTATTTTCATCTCCACGTTTAGACCAGTGATTCTCAAACCTGGATTTGTATCAGTGTCAGTTAACTGTGGAACTTATTAAAATTCAAATTCCTGGTCCTCGAGAAGTGATTCTGATACAGTAGATCTGGGGTGGAGCTTAGATCTGTTTATTTTTAAAAAGCTCCATAGGTGCTGCTTATACATAGTCAATGTTGAGAATTTCTACCCTAGGTACGTTAACATCGTTGGGTTTAGAAGGAAACCCAGGATTTGGAAAATAGCTAGAGACTCCTTAGTATTTAGTATAACGGGAGCTCTGTCCTTTCTCTGGCTCCCAACCTTTGCTGGTATAACCACTTGGAAAATGTAATCAGAGCCTGACTGAGTTGGAGAGAATCCTAGTGGCTGTCTTCTCCCCATTGTGCTCTTTTTGATGAAATATTGGAAATCACAGTGATGAAATGTATTCATTGACGTATACAATTGGAAAAGGCACCTTGTGAAATGGTAAGCCTGGGCTATTGTTTAATGCTTTCCTGAATAATAGTCTTTGTGTAATGCTTTTGTTTTACAGAATTGAACAAATAATAATAACTTAACTTTATGCTTCAAGCTAAATAACAGATTTGACTAGAAAATTTTACTTTGAGTATTATTAATTTTGTGCTATACTGAGCAAAACAGGAATTGATAAAATTTGGATTTCTTAAAAAAAGAAAACTTCAAGTCTCTTTCTCTTTCTTTCTTTAGTTCTTTTTGGAGGTGGATATCTGCTCAGACAGTAAGAATTGTAAGAGGTCAGTTATACATAATGCTTCTTCATGTTTGCATTGTGTTAAAAATTTTATGTTCATGTGCTGAAATATTAAACTGTAGGCTTTTATGTTAAAAGTTGCCTGCCCCCATGACCCGCCCCCCCTAAAAAAACAAAACAAAACAAAAAACTTGCCTTCCACAAAAGAATATGGAAAGATTTAGGGTGCGTAAGCTGAAGTGAACAGGGAGTCTGTGACAATGGTAGTGTTCCACTGTCACCTGTCTTTAATTCAGGGCTAAAATTGATAGAAATGGGACTGGCTGTGGAGCAGCTTCTGGAGTGACTTTCCATACATGACCTCGCTTTTCTGGTGGTTCTTAGCTTGTGGCTGGGAATACTGTTTAGTAGAGTTACTGGTTGCTGGACAGGCTGTTCAGCTGTAAACACTGAGCTGCTTCCAATCTTTGTAGCCCTTTGGGGAAAGCTGCCTTTATGTTCTTCTTTGCTAGAGGAGAAAATTTTGAAGTTGGCCTTGGTGAAGTCTGCCATTTGTTAGCCTGGAGACCGTGCTTTGTTTCCCCTTTCTTTTTCTTCTTCCATGAAATTAAAGGATTGTTCCTTTCACATGGCTCTTATTTTTTTGAGTGGTCATCTAAGTTCATTCAGACTGTGAACTAGAATCTGCACCTGAGGGCCTTATTTATTTTTCTTGTGAAGAAGACAGCCATTATTTTCTGTTTTTAGGTAAGATGGAATTTTATTTTTTTGGATCTACCTATATTTTTAGACTTGACAGTTCACTGCTGTAAAATGTGAAAGCAGTAGCCTTTTTGCTGCTGTACTTACTGGTGTTCTTCGGAGTGGTGAATCTCTGTTTGAACTTTTTTCCTTCCTTTGTTCCTTTCTCTTTTCTTTTAAAATGATTTGATTTTCTTTAAGGCCTCTGGAAATGAATCCTTTTTTAAAAACTGAGACATTTTGTTTTACTATTTTTAAAGAAACCTAATATTCCAAGGGAGATCTGTATAGCCAATTTAGACATTAGTTTTTCCCTGTTGAATGATAAACTTTTTTATATTTGATTCTAGTTTTAAAAATAAGTTAGCTTAAGTAATCTTCACCTGACTTTTAGGAAGTGTTTATAGGGTTTTTTTTTTTTTTTTAGCATTTCTAGCAATTTGTTACTACTGTTTTATTCCTCTAGCACAGTGGTTCTCAAACTTCAGGACTTGTTAAAACAGATTACTGGGGTTCCCCAACCCTGAAGTTTCTGATTCAGTTAAGTCTGGAGTAGGTCCTCAGAATTGCACTTGTAACAAGTTCCCAGCTGATGCCAATGTTGCTGCTGCTGGTGGTTGTCCAGGAACCACACTTTGAGAAGCACTGTGCTAGCATTTGCAAATATTGTTTTGTCTCTGTAAATGAATAAGCTTTAATTCACAAATTATGCAGAATAATAATGCGTGTGTAGTTTTAGCGTGTGTAGTATCTGTCTCCTAACATCCTTACATTTTGGCAAAGGTAAATAATTTTCTAGAGTGGTGATTTCCAAGCATTTTTAAATCTTGACATTTTATTGTCAGATGTCAAAGAACTCTCCTCCCCACCTACCTTTATACCTTATACCAGATAAACTTTATTAATAAGCTCAAAATAAAGATTTTACTTCTGCCTATAAAACAAACAGTAATACACATGAGGTATGTGCTCCTTAGTTCAATCAAGTCTCCCGAGACCAATGGGCAACACCTGCCCAAAAGCAAAGATGAGAAGGCAGGAAGGGACAGGAAAGCTGGATGAATGGACAAGAGGAACCCGTGGTGGAAAGGGAAAGCTGGAGATTGCTGACACAATGTGGGGATTGCAGCCAATGTCACAAAACAATTTGTGTATAAATTTTTGAATGAGAAACCAATTTGCACTGTAAACTTTCACCTAAAACATAATTAAAAAAAATTTTTTTTTACTTGTATTTATCATACCAATGAAAAGGTAGACCATATCTTAGAGCACTTCAAGATCAGAATTGGAAATTATTAATCTCTAAATTGAAATGGTTGGTCAGGCTACAAGCTTTTTAATACTGAGTTGATGTATACTTTTCGAAGGTTTTTTAATGGGACTTTTGGGATGACAGAATAAGTATTTTCACTTAGTTTTGGTTTTTATTGTTGTTGTGGACTTTGAATTATGTTTTGGTCTTTATTAGTTTGTTAATGCTAATACTAATCCTGACCAGTAAGGCCCTATATCTAGAAAAATAGTACTTGAGATGACACCTGCGTTGCTTTAATTACAAATTGTAAATTTGGTGGTAGATTCATTTTCTCCCTACACTGAAGTCAGCATATTAGAGCCCAAAGTAGATATTTTTAGGTGAATTTTTGAAAGACGTAATTTAATAAAAATGTCATGAGGACAGGTAAAGATTTTTTTTTTTTAGTTAAAAAAAAATCCCATTTGGAATTTGCTTTAAAGGTGCACATTTATGAAAATTCATAGCCTCTCAAAGCATGGTGTTTGGAACCAGATGATAGGGTATGTGATTTACTCTAAACGCCAAGTTTCGAACAACCACCACTCTCCCCAAATCCTTAACCTGTACCTCTTACCCAGTACTAACAACTGAAATTATAGAAGGGTAACAAGCAGCTTTCATCTACTACAAAGGCTTCCTCATTGATCGTAATTACCTCTTGATCCCTACCAAATTATTAAAGAGATTGGGAATAGCTTATAGTTTTTTGAGAGAGATTTCTTTGGGGAGAAAGGAGCTCGCTTTTACTTTTTAGGCATAGTTAGACCATGATCGCAATTTTTCCCCTTTGTGGAAAACAAAAGCCCTGAAGTAGAATAGCTAAGAAAGCTAGTTCTCAAACTCTCAAAACAGGCAAGGCCCCTGCCTTACTTCCAGGGGCCATCTGTGGCATATTAGGTATAACTAAATGAGTTAGCTGTCCTTGTATAGAAAATAAAGACCCTGAAGTAGAATAGCTAAGAAAGCTAGATCTCAAACAATGTCTTGCTTCCAGGTGGCATTTTAGGTATAACCTAAATGAGTTAGCAGTCCTCAGATAGAGATTATCATCCATAACCTGTTTGGCTCACTTATTCTTCATTTTTTTCTAAAGCTCTGAGAGGTCATTTTGAAGGAATAATGGATGAGCCCTCTCCCTTGGCCAAACCTCTGGAGCTGAACCAGCACTCCCGATTCATAATTGGTTCCGTGTCTGAAGATAACTCAGAGGATGAGATCAGCAGCCTGGTGAAGTTGGACCTACTGGAGGAAAAGGAGGGCTCTCTGTCACCAGCTTCTGTCAGCTCAGATACGCTCTCTGATTTGGGAATCTCTAGCCTACAGGATGGCTTGGCCTTACAGATGAGGTAAGAAAGAAGTTTAATGGTTTAATTATTTAAGCTATCCTATTGGTTTGGCTGATTTTTGTTCTGAAAAGAACAAGAATAATTTTAGCCAGAAGTGTTCCACCCTTTCCTAGGTCAGTGGACTTAAAGTGCTCATGAGTCGGTGGGAAATGTGTCTTCTGCCTGGAGTGCAGGTTTTGGAAGTGTCTTTTCTTAAATGTTCTTCTTAATTTTTTCCTGTCCTTCCTGCATAGTAAGTCTTTTTAGTAAGTGAAAATTAGGTTGAAGAATTTCAGTCTCTATACTAGTTTGACTAACATTGTTATTACCATCTGGATGAGTTGGAAATTCTTCGGGGGGGAACAGATTTGTAATAATCTTTCTTTGAGCTGCTTCATCATGTCAAGAAGTTTTATATTCTGTTTCTAGCAGAGCCAGTCCTCAATAAAGGGCTGTGGTATGAACAAGGTATTGTTATAGAGCTCCCCTTTTTCTCTAGAAAGATAATTCTCTGTATATAATTGAGAATGTCAATAAATAGTAGTACTGAATTTTTCTTATTAGTTGATGTTTGATTATTACACAACCAGTGTGTGAGATACTAACCTTTGGTCATATGCTTTGCATTTCTTAGATTTAAAAGTCTGGATCAGTAGTTCTTGGTTCTCTCTATACATCAGAATCACTTGGGGAGCCTTTAAGAAATAAGCCCATACCCAGAGACTGATTCGTTTGGTCTTGGTTTGGCTTGGAGCCAGAGCATTTAAAAACAAACAAACAAAACTATCCATATGATTGTAACGTGCAGCCAGAGTTGAGATTATAGGTCTAGCCTAGATAAACATAAATTAGGGTAGCTATTACTGCTGTTATTATCTTGGTGCTTCTATTATTAATGGATCATACAGTAATTTAGCTCCTTTTTATAAACTCAAGAATATCCATAGACTCTAGAATAAAATCCTAAATTGGTCTGGCTGGGTGTAACTATCCTGCCTATGGCTTTCTCTGGGGCTTTGGGGTCCTGGCTTCTGAGAGATGAGGGAGTATGTATCAGCAGCAGTCACCGCATTTAGCTATGTGGAGGTTGAAAGAAAGAAAAGCAAGTTAATTATGTTTTACATCATAGATTCCTAGAACTGCAGTGAATCAGAGAGAAAATTTAGTCCAATTTTTTTTTTTTTAAATTGATGAGAAAACTGAGGCCCTAAGAGGGGAAATAACTTGCTTAAGGTTGAATAGTGAGAAAACTGGAATTCAAACTCAGCTACCCTGATTCCATTACTGTAACTTTTCTGCTCTGCTTCCCTGACCATACCAGTATCTTAAGTATATAACTGGTCCAGATAAAGCTGGTTTTGTGGAGTTACTGAACAAAGTACTATATCTAATCTGAGTTAAAAAAGAGAAATGGAAGACAGTATTAGCGGCAGGGAAAAGGGGTCAGGTCTTCATGTAAAAAAAAATTTTTTTTTTCATAGTTCACTTAATGGTTGACCTGGTAATGGTATCTCTCCTTAGGGGTCATTTGGAAATATGTGGGGGTTATGACTGGGGGAACTACTTATATTTAGAGGGCAGAGTACCAATGATTCTAAACTTTCTGCAGTGCACTGGCAGTCCCACAAAACCAAGAATTACCCTTCCCCAAATGCCATAGTGCCCTTGTTGACAAACACTGGGTTCAATTTAAATCCTTAAAGCCACAAAGCACCTTAAGAAATTTGCCCAGTTTAAGACTGTGTGAAACATAATTATCTATTCCTTGGATTAGGAAATTGAATTTGGCAATGGTAAGATAAATACCACTATAGGAAACTCAGCTAATGGTATTATAGGGTAGTTTGTAGTTGCCCAGTGTCGTAGTTATCTAGTGCTGCTATAACAGAAATAGCACAAGTGGATGGCTTTAACAAACAGAAGTTTATTTTCTTACAGTTTAGGAGGCTAGATGCCCAAATTTAGGGTGCCAACTCTAGGGAAAGCTTTCTGTCTGTGTCAGCTCTGTTTCTTCTGAGCTTCTGCTCCTGGGCGGGCTTCATGTGGTTTGGCATCTATGGTGCAGTGAATTACTTACTATGGCCCTTCTAGCCATAGTCTTGTAATTTGCACAAAATGACTGGGTGGGGCTATGCAGATGAGGTGGTTGTGGCCCTCCAAACGGATTGACTAGCTTGCTAATACTACAAATAAGGTTCATGACACCCTTCTGGGGGTGGGACCATGCAAATAAAGTGTATAAACCCTAATGATAGAACTCCATTACATTAAAATGAGCCATCCCAGAGGCAGAATGGTAGGGGAGGGACCTCATTACAATCAAGAAAGAAGAGCTGGGAGTGGAGTGCATCCTTTGGACTAGGTCCGTGCACTAACAGCCTCCTAGACTCAGGAGACAGAGCTGTAACATGGAAGACAGTAAAACCAGGAGACTGGCAGGAGACAGCGCGGTGGGCTTCCCAGCGCACGGAGCAAGAGAGCTGAGCACCTTCGGGCGCAAGGCTTGCTGGTGGAGTGGGGTGTCTCCAGGCACTTGTCGGAGGAGCTAGGCTTGCTGACCCACAGAGCTAGAGAGCTGAGCACATTCTGGGGGAGGCTTACTGGTGGAGTAGGGTGCCTCTGGGCACTTATTGGTGGAGTTTTGTAACAGTTGCCGGTGGAGGACAGAGGCCAGGCCAGCCCAAGAGGCCCGAGGGCTGAGGAGTTGAGGGGCCGAGGGCCAGAGAGAGGCCTGCCTGCAGGCTATTCTCATCGAAGAACTGTATCCTGAGTCCTTCCTGATCCTGAATTGTAACCTGCTGCTTCCCTAATAGGAGCCCTGGTAGCATAGTGGTTAAGAGTCAGCAGTTTGAATCCACCAGCTGCTCCTTGGAAACCCTATGGGGCAGTTCTACTCTGTCCTATAGGGTTTCTGTGAGTCGGAATTAACTCGACAGCAACAGATTTTTTTTTTACTTCCCTAATTCCATGATTGTGAGTATTATTTGTGAGTTCTGTGTGGCCATTACAATGAATTATTGAGTCCAGCAGAGAAGTAGAGAGTACTGTGAGAAGGATGGCGGGTGTCAGAATTGGTAAAAAGACTGGGAGAGGAGGTGTGTCTGACCTCTGCCTCATAGGAATCAGCCTTGGACTGTTGATCTTGATTCTCCTACCCCTTGTGAAGATAGAGGAGGTCAGATGCTTCAGTCAAGCCATTTTTAGTGTCTCTCTTTCCCCATCTCTTATTGTATATTTGTTGTTAATCTCTTTTGTATCTCAAAAAGAGATCAACTCAAGACACACCCTACAGTAATCCTGCCTAATTAACATAACAAAGACAATCCATTCCCAAAAGGAATTATAATCACAGGCATTGAGCTTAGGATTTACAATACATATTTTCTGGGGACACAATTCAATCCATAACACCAGGTTATTCCCAAAGTTGATGGCTGTTATGCAAAGCCTGTGTGGGCAGTGGCATGAGCGCTGGAGAATTTCTTTGCATGCATTGCTATTGCAGAACTCATGCTCATAGCTCGTGGAGGAGCCACGGATTGAAGTATGATCAGCCTGGGAAGGACACAGTGCCAATTCCCACTCACTTCTCAGCCAGCTAATGTTCCAAAATAGAACAAAGACTGTATATTGATTTATTCCTTCTAAGTCACTTGTGGATTTGGTGTCGTTTGAGATAATTTAAATTGAGTCAATCTGAGGGATTCATTTGAGAGTAGAACTGTTCTGATACCAGATTTGCCATTAGTTAGGTAAGGGACCATAGACAATTATGTTCTCCTTGCACTTTCCTCCTCTATAAAAATGAGAATATTGATTCAAACACTCTTTGAGCTGAAACTGAAGTGGAGATTGGTTGAGTTTAGGATCAGGTCCTAGAATGAAGAGCCTCTTCCTTCGCAGGTGATTTATATTAAACGGGCAGGAACATTCCTAAGAGATGTTACCTGGAGGTCATCTGAAACCAAGTGAAGTAATTGCCATAGATAAAGTGAGAGTGGACCCATTTAGGACTTGATTGGAAACCCTTTGGGGCAGTTCTCTTTCCTGTAGGTTTGCTATGAGTCGGAATTGGCTTGATGACAATGGGTTTGTTCTTTTGGTTTTTTAGGTACTAAAAAAGAAGTCTAGTAAGTGTGATTGGAGAGGCAGGAATAGATCCTAAACTTTACTAGGGATGGATGATTTGCATCATATATTTTCTAGAGTACAAGTGAAAGACTAGATGAATCACTTTCTAAGCTTTATGACACAAACATTTGAAAATACAGTAAGGCCCTAAGAAAGTTGGTATAGCTTGATGGGAATATACAGACTTCATTGTAGACAACTGTTTTTTGGCTTTTTATTTTTAGATAAAATCAGCTAGGGGTTGATATATTTGTGAACTTCGTTATTAATAATTAGTTGAATATTTGAGAAGAAAGACCATTAAAGATTGAATGTGGGTATCTTAATTTTGATAACTAGTGTATGATTTGGTGGCATATAATAGAGCCATCTAATTCTGTTGATATTGCCAGTTTCTCTGTTCATTGTGGGATATCACTTCAGGCCAGATTGTTCCATACGCTTAAAATACAGTGTAAGTCCAGTTCACTCCATGCTATCATCCAAACAGAGGATTGTAATTAGTTTTATCAACTAGTCTGCTGAATTCTTGGTTGAAGTCCATTCAGAAACAGGTTAGCCCCATATTTGGGTCTTTTACCTCTTAGGGTAGTGTGATTTCTTTAAACATGTTTTAGTCTATAATTCATATTATAGTATTTGAAACTCCATCTGAATTTTTTCTCTTAAACTTCTTAAAGACTTATGCTCAAAATATCAAGTGGTCAACATTTTATGCTTACTTAGCAAGCTTGTTTGGTTAACAACTTTGAGAAGAATCTTTAATTGCTGTTACCTATTTATATATAAATCCAGCATAAGATACTCTCCAGCTGGAATTCAAGACAGTCGTTGCTGCTATGGAAGGAGAGAGTGGTTAAGTTCACTTAGGAAGGGCTCCTTAAAGGTGAGTTATAGTCCTATCTCATTTTTGGTCTAGAAAGAAAAATACTCTGCCAATATTTTAGACAATTGAGAATTCAAATATCAGGTTGCCTGTAAGGTGTTTGAGCTCTTCAAGAATCCAACTGGAGAATTTTGAAGCTATTTCGTAGTTAGAAATAATCTGTAAAATCTGTCCCAGGATACCAGTCATGGAACGAAACAGGCAGAACACAAACTAATGCATTTGGGATCAGCTCCTAGATACCATATTGCATTGTTGAAGACTTTTTAAAAAGTTCCTGTAGATCTCTGCAGACCTTCCTCCATAGGAAATAATGGTGCTGAGGCGAGAGTCTGAGAGAGACTTCCAGTTCTGTTCCCGTTGGGTCAAGAGGGAGGTTTAGGAGACAAGAATAGTGAGATATGAGGCTGATTGCTGCTACGTCCTATCCTGTTTTTCACATTATCTTTAAGAACTAGCAGTCATGTTTTCTCAGTGACTAATTAGAAAAATAATAGTAATAATAGGTAATATTAAGTGTTTTACTATGTGCCAGACACTCTGCTGTGCTTGATGTGGAATATCACACTTAATCTTCACAACAGCAAGTATTGTATTATTACCCACATTTTATGGGTATGGAAACTGAGACACAGGTTAAATAATATGCCTGAGGCCACATAGCTAGTCATTTGCTAAGCTGAGTATTGAATCCAGTCAGAGCCATACTGTCAAGCACTACACTAAACTGGAACCATGGGTATAAAAGATACTCTTGTGGTTTTTTTTTTCTTCCTATTTTTGTGCGATTCTTGTCTAATTAAATGTCAGCCTTATTAAAAAGCCATAGAAATTAGCAAATATACTTTAAAATAATGCTTTTTTAAAAAAGCAATACAGAAAGTTAAAAACAAAATACAGTCAAGCAAAAATAAAGCCTCATATTCACCATTCAGAGATTTCCCCTGCTAACACCCTATGTATAGTCATTTGGATTCTTTCCTATGCATATACATGTATGGATTTCTTCTGAAATGAAATCATACTGTAATACTGTTTTATAATATTTTCTAGTCAACAATTTCTATTTTTAATAAATTTTCTATTTCATTAACTTTCATCTGATATACTTAACCATATTTAAATTTCTCCAGTTGACCACAAAATGCTGGTTCATCCAAAGTAGTATAAGACCACAAATTAGGTCCCTTAAATTTCTTAATCTATCACATTACCCCTTTTTTTTTGTGACAGTGACTTGTATAAGAGGACAATAGCAAATTATGAAAGTACATGACTGCTAGTGAGCTTTGGTGGCATAGAAGTAGAAGTAATAAATAAAGGGAAATTACCATGCTACCCTTTTTATTGTTATAGCAGTTGTAGCACAACAGTTTGGTGTACTAATGATGATATTTTAATGAATTTTATGCTCATAAAGAAACCAGACATTGTAAAGTACAATATTATTTTATCAAAAGCTATGAAGGGCAGAGCTTTTTAGTTTTAGCTGTATATGTTAGTGTTTGAACTGGAAAGAAACAGGATTCCCTTTTCTTTTTAGTCTCTCACTTTAACCTCCATGAGTATGAAATGATTGCATTTAAATTTAGCAGTGAAGATAAATTCAAATAATAGCTGCAAAAGCTTTTGGAAAAATAAAGTATACCAAGAATATAATATGATATTGTTGTTGAGGAGTCCTTTTGTGAGGTAAATTTTTACTGCAAAAACCTCTTTTTAAGAATTTTGTGTAATTGAGCTTAAAACTTGGAAATTTAGGTTTGAAAGGCTTTTGATTACAACAAACATAAATTGTCAATATTGTAATTCATATGTTGAGAATAGCCATTATTGAAAGGGCAGGGAATTGCAGTCCTCCTTTCTAATTTTTGACTCGTCTCTCTCAAGCTTTAACACGGAAAATGAGGTCCTAGTTTTGAGTTTCTGTTATGGCTTGGCTCATATATAAGCCTGTGAGAGTGTTCTTATGTTTTGGTTTTCTTAGCATTTCTGATTTCATTTCCCTAAGCTTTCTTTCTCCTTTCCCCCAACAGTTCTCCAAATTCTCTACGCTCCTCCCTTAATACTTAATAGTCTGAGGTTCCCAGTTGCCATGGTGCCTTAGAAGTGAGTAGACAGAGAAGGACATTATGATATCTCCAACTTGTACTCTTTTGCTGAGGGCAATAGTTTCTTCCTCTCTCCACCTCCTACCCACCCCTACTTTCCATTCAGAAAACAGGAGTTGCCTGTGTATATATTTTAGTCTCTGGAGTTTATTCTACAAACTTAGCTAATTATGAAAATAAAATTCTGAATGTTGTAAGTAGGGCACGGTTAGGACAGTTGCTTGAAAATATTTTTATTATTTTTCTTCTAGTATAATTGCATTTATTTCGCCCCTCCTTTCTTTCCATTAACATACATTTACAAGTAAAATTTACATTTCCTACTTTAAAAAATTTTATTATAAGAAGTAATATATGCTTATTATAGAAAAGTTAGAAATCTAAAAAATATAGACAAGAAAATAAAAACAATACAGTATACAAACATCCAGAGATAACCAGTTAGTATCCTTTTAGTGTTTTTTACCCCTTAAGGATAACTTTCATTCAAAAAAAAAAAATATATATATATGTAATCATAATGAACATACAGTTGTTTCCTACTTAAAAATTTATTTATTTATTTTGTGGTTGTTGTTGAGAGTATACACAGCAAAACATACACCAGTTCAAAAGTTTCTGCATTTACAATTAAATGATACTGATGACATTCGAGTTCTGCAGCCATTCCCAACTGACTTTTCTGAGTAATTCCTCCCATTTCTTACTTTTTCTTAATATAGCACTTTCTCATGTCACTTAAAATCTTTTATAGACTTAATTTTTTAACTTTTTATTTTGAAATAATTTTTGATTTACAAAAGAGTTGTGCTATCTTTATAACACAGCATTCCTATGTATCCTTTACCCAGCCTCCCCTAATATTAACATCCTATATAACCATGGTACATTTATCTGGAGTCACCAGATCTAGCAAATAAAAACATAGGAAAGGTCGTCAGTTTGAAACCACCAGTCGCTCCTCAGGAGAAAGATGTGGCAGTCTGCTTCTGCAGAGATTTACAGCCTTAGAAACCCTATGGAGCAGTTCTACTCTGTTACTGTAAGTCTGAATGGACTCGACAGCGGGTTTTTGGATTGGAAGTAGAGCTATGCTTGATTCTAAGTGGCTTCCTCTAGTATAGATCCTTTGATTTCTGAGGCAGCTGCTTCTTGACCATTCACTTTTTTTTTTACCATTTTTTCCAAAATTTTGATAACATCTCTTATCTGTTGGGATCTCCTCTTCCCTTTGTACTTAACGTGTTTATGTCTCTTTTACCATTTTACTGTCATTTTTGTGGGATTTTAGTAGGAATCAGAAATCAATGTTCAGTATACCACTTTTAACTGGTAGTCTCGTATGCTTCTTAGGCTATTGCAGTTAGCCTTCTGCATCTAACAGTTCACTGAAACTACACTTAAAAAACTCACTAGTAACCTGCTCATGAGGAACCCTGGTAACACAACAGTTAAACACTCAGCTGTTAACCAAAGGTTGACAGTTTGAATGTAAACGACTGAGAAAAAGTACTGGAGTTAGTGAATAGGAGGATCTTGGGGAGAACAGCTTTAGTAGATGGCAAGAGATTAAGTAGTGAATAAATAAGTGGTTAAGGAGTTGGAATTCCATCTGTATGCTACTCTTTTAAGAAGTTGATCGCAAAAAAGAAAATAGAACAGTTACTTGAAGGGATAGCAAGATGAAAACAATTTTTTTTAATTTAAAGGAAATGGAGAAAGAATTAAAGGTATTAATGACTGTTTTAGCTTTGTAGGGCTGCCATAACAAATTACCACAACCTGGGTGGCTTAACACAACAGAAATTTATTCTCTCACAGTTCTGGAGACTAGTAGTCTGAAATCAAGGTGTCAGCAGGTACACCATGCTCTCTCTGAAGGCCCTAGGAGAAAATCTTATTCCATACCTTTCTCTTAGCTTTTGGTGGCTCCAGGCAATCCTTGGCATTTCTTGATTTGTAAACACATCACTCCAGTCTCTACCTTCATCATCACATGGTATTCTCCCTTTGAGTCTCTTTGTTGGTATCTCTTCCATATAAGGACACCAGTCAGATTGAATTAGGGCCCACACTAAAGACCTTCTCTTACCTTGATTACATCTGCAAAGTCCCTGTTTCCAAATAAGGTCACATTCATAGATAATGATTAGGACGTTAGTCTGTTTTTTTTGGAGAACACAATTGAACCCATAACAGAGGCTTTGACTTTAGGTTGTTATCGTCAAGTTGTGACCATGTCATGCCACATGTACTTGAGAATCATTCTTGTCTCTTTGTAACAATTTCAGGTTTTAGGCATATGGGTGGTACTGTTTGTTGAAATAAAAATGAAGTTATTGTAATAACTATAGTTTAATACCTGATGTTTTTCTGAGTTCTCTTCATAAGTAAAATTCTAACCTCCTCCCCAGCAAAATCTAATGACAGTCACAAAAGTGGGACTCCATTAGTCAGGAAGACTTTTGGAGATCGTCAGTGAAAGATACTTAAGAGTGTTTAGAATATAATACAATATTTGGGTTTTAGGACACCCGGACCCATTAAATACAAATAATTGTATCATGTCACCCCTACATTTTTTTTCCCTCAAATTTTTCTTTTCAGTTCCCATTATCACTGACCTTATGTAGGTATTCATTATCTCTAGCCTTAGCCTGGTCTATTGCGGTGGCCTCCTAACTGTTTTCTCTGACTTCCGTTTCTCCCAACTTCACATCTGTTTAAAAATGTGTAATGTCTTCCATCTGCTTTCGGAGTAAAGCCTAGCATAAGAACAACCCCCACTTCTACCACTATTTATTGAGCATTTGCTATGAGTCAGGCACTGTGCTAAGTGCTTTAAATATTATCTCATTTAACCAAACAACAGCAATGTATATAGTAGGTATTAATAACCTTCATTTTACAGATGAAGATACAGATTATGTAATTTACCTACTTAATATGTGGCAGAGGCATAACATGAAGGCATGGCATTTAAGTCCTTCTACAGTCTGGCCACAACTAATTTTTCTAGTCTTGTCCAATGTTCTTTTCTTCCTTTTCTTACTCTAGTCACACTAGACAATTGACTCTTTTCTATCTTTGTGCCCTTGCTTGTTCTGTTTATGTCTCTTTTCTGTCTGCCTGTGCGGTGGAATGGATCACTTTCGTGTGGCCTTTCTCGTCCATGGTCTTGGAACTCCTATCCAAGTGATTGGGTGGGACTGTGCAGATAGGACAGTTGTGGCCCACCAAGGGGATTGGTCAGTTTTGCCTTAAAAGAGAGCCAGTTCCGGAGCAGAGAGAGCATACCACCACAACCAAAGAAGAACAGCCAGGAGCGGAGAGTATGTCCTTTGGACCTGGGATCCCTGCACTGAGAAGCTCCTGGGACTAGGAGACAGACAGAGAGAGCGAGCTTGAGAAGCAGTGACAGAGAAGTGATGGCAGGAGATGGCGTGGTGGGCTCCCCAACCCATGGAACAAGAAGCTGAGTGTGTCTGGGCAGGAGGCTTCCTGGCAGAGTAGGGTGCCTCAGGGCATTTACTGGCAGAACTAAAAGAGCTTTGTAACATTTGCCCGAGCAGGGCAGAGGCTGAGGGCCAGAGAACTGTGCCTGCGAGCATGGCTGGGAAGAGGCTGTCCTGATGGAAGAACTGTATCCTGAGCATTTCTGTACCCGAACTGTAACCTGTTACTTCCCTAATAAACCCTATTATCGTGAGTATTGTCTGTAAGTTGTGTGTGGCCATTGCAGTGAATTATCAAACCCAGCAGAGAAGTAGAGAGTGCTGTGAGAGGGACGGTTGGTGTCAGAATTGGTGGAGATGGCAGAGAGAGGAGGCAGATCAGACCTCTTCCTCATAGGAATGAGCCTTGGGCTGCTGGTCTTGATTCTCCTTCCCCCTTGTGAAGTTAGAGTAGGCCAGACACCACTCCCATGCCATTTTTATAGCCAGTCTCTCTCTCTGTCTCTTTCTCTGTCATGTTTTCTTAACGGAATGCCATTTCCCTGATGATTGAAATATCATTCACCTTGTGAGGTCATCACTGTTTGCTGCCTGTGCTGTGAAACTTCTCTTGTTCTTTCTTCTCTTTTGTTTTCTGCTAATTTGGCCTGCCATTTTCTAGAACAATAATTTCATTCTTTCTCCATTGTCCTTAAACCGGTAGTCTCCCCTTGTGCTGTCACCTGCCCCTTCTAGATACACACTTTCAATTCATAACTTTGCCTCCTATTTCACTGAGAAAATAGAAACTATCAGGCCTTCTTGTTACAACGACTTCTCAAGACTGTCTCTCCTTTAGTCATTCATTTCTCTTTTACATTGTAAATCTCTCTCCTTTTACTACATCATTCCTCTTGGCATTCAGACAAGCTGTGATCTTGTTCATCTTTATCAAACTCTTCTTTGATGACCACATTCCCTTTGGACTATTGCCCTCTCTGACCTACTTTATGGTTAAGGTTTTCAAAAGTATTATTCCTGCTTCCTCATCTCCGATTTATTCTTCAAGCTACTATAGTCTAGCCTTTCTGCCTTACCATGCTACTGAAAATGCTTTTGTTAAAATTACTGATTTATTAGTGTTGTTAAATCCAATGGCTACTTTGAAGTTCTCACCTTCTAGACTTCTCAGTAGCTCTGCGCAGATGACTACATTTTTCCTTGAAACATAGGCTTCTCTTTTCTGCTGAAAGCCATGCTTTCCTTCTACCTCTTTGGTATTCTTTCCTGTCTCCTTTGTAAGCTTTTTCTTTCTCCTAACTTAAAATGTTTAAATGCTGGAGTTTTTCATTGCTTGATCCTGGACCTTCTCTTTTCACTTTATACACATTTTTCCCTAGGTAATCTCATCTCTTTCTACCACATATTTGCCAGTGACTCAAATTTATAATATCCATCCCCCCTTCCCTCTTGGTTAAGCACTCAGCTACTAACCGAAAGGTCGGCGGTTCGAACCCACCAGTGCTCCACAAGAGAAGGATGTGGCAGTCTGCTTTTGTAAAAATGACAGCCTTGGAAACCCTCCTCTGTCCTGTAGGGTTGCTGTGAGTCAGAATCGACTCCACGCTAACTGGTTCTACCCTCTCCATAAGTTTAATCTTCCTCTGCTTGTCCCTATCTCACTAAGTAGCACCTCCAGGCACTCTATTCAAGCCGGAAACCTGGGGAGTCATGCCTCAGTTCTGTTGATTCTAGCTCCAAATTTATCTCAGTCTATTCGCTTGCCATCACCTTAGTTCACCCCTTAGTCTACCAACTCCTGCTTGAACTACTAGAATGGTCACTTAACTGGATTCCCTGCTATTATTAACCTGTCTCCTGGTTTTCTATTATGCTTAACATAAAATACAAAACTCTTAACTTGGCTCATGAAATCCTGAATGAACTTAATTCTGTCAACTTCTGTTTGCTGATAGTGCTCAACAATACTGGCATTTCAGTTCTTCTGGTGTGCCAGTCTCTTTCCTATCTGAGGGCTACCTGCACTGGTCCTTCTGCCTGGGCTTTTCTTTTGCTGTCTCAGTGATTACTTTAGGTCTTCGTCCTTTAGGTTTCGTATTAAATGTCACTGCTTCAGAGAGACCTGCTAATAATGTTCAAAAAAACCCTTCATAGCAGTTATCACAATTTGTTATGTTTTTATTGGTATAATTATTTGATTGTTTCTCTGTGTTACATGGTAAGCAATATGAGTGCAGAGACCACATACATTGTTTTCACAGTTGTATATCCAGCACCTTCTAGGCACTCAATAAGTATTTGCTGAATAAATGAGAGAGATACACAAGTTGGCCAAGGACAGTCATAAAAAACTATAGTATAGGAAGCTATTTGGCAGTATCTTTTACAGCTAACATGCACATACCCCATCAACAAGCACTTCTATTCCTGAATATGTATTCAAAAGAAATGAGTATGATTTGTCTACCAAAAAACAAGTACAAGTGTAGTCAGGCTTTATAAACAACCGAAATGTCTATCAGTAGTAGAGCAGATAAATAAATCGTGAAATATTCATACAATGCAATACTACACAGCAATGAAATGAACAAACTACTGCTATGTCACAGTATGTATGAATTTCATAGACATAATATTGATCAAAAGCCAGACACGAAATACATATAGTATGACACACCTTACAGTTGATTCTTGTTAATTTGCAGTAGCGATATTATGTAAAGTCGCCCCAAACACCAAATTAGTGAATACTGAACCAGTGCTCCCAGGGGGAATACATGACTAGTTTCCTGCGAGCCTCTGGTCACAATGTTTTTGTTAGCTGATCAGTACATAACCTTATTTTATGTGTGTTTCTGTTTGAAGACACCTTATTTAGTATATATTATTGATTCATTAGCGTTGAACTCACAGCCAACGGCACTATAAGTCATGCCTGAATGAAGCATGTATTTTCCCCATAGGGCACATCACAGCTTTCTTGCATTTAGGAATACTAGAGAGCACTTCAGCACCGTACTTGGGGGCCTTTTTAAATAGCAAAGTCACCAATCAAAAGCGCAAGAATCTGGAAAATGTGGCACTAAAGAGACTGAAAAGGACACTTATTTACAATATGAGAGCTGAAACAAGAACATAGAGCTTTGCATTGTTCAGTCTCAGCTAGGAACACGCAGGTCAGGCAACTCAGATTTTTTTGTCACTCCGTATGCGTCCATGAATGGCTGTGAAAGCATCGCAGGTATTGATTTTTTTTGAGTTACAAATAAATTTTAGCAAGTAGGCAAATTCTCAACTACAGAATCCGCAAATAATCAGGATCAACTGTATATGAAATTGAAGTACAGTGATTTATAGTGATAGAAGTCAGAACAGTGTTTACCTTGTGTCTTAGTTATCTAGTGCTGCTGTAACAGAAATACCAGAAGTGGATGGCTTTAACAAACAGAAGTTTATTCTCTCACAGTCTAGGAGGCTAGAAGTCTGAATTCAGGGTGCTAATGCCAGGGGAAGTCTTTGTGTCTCCGTCAGCTCTGGGGGAAAGTCCTTGTCATCAATCTTCCCCTGGTCTAGGAGCTTCTTAGTAGAGGGACCCCAGGTCCAGAGGATATGCTCTACTCCTGGCTCTTCTAGCCTGGTGGTAATGAGGTCCCTGTCCTCTGCTTGATTCTCTTTTATATCTCAAAAGAGATTGACTCAAGATACAACCTAATCCTGTAGATTAAGTCCTGCCTCATTAGCATAACTGCCTCTAATCTGCCTCATTATCATCATAGAGGTTAGAATTTATAACACATCAGATCACAAAATGGTGGACAACTACACAATACTGGGAGTCATTGCCTAGCCAAATTGATTCATATTTTGGGGAGGACACAATTCAATCCATAACAGTTGGGGAGGATATCAATTGGGAGGGAGCACAAGGGAGTCTTTTGGGACTCTGGAAATAATTTGTATCTTTATGGGGTGATTGGTTATGTGGACATTTGCGTATGTAAAATTAATTGAGTTATATACTTAAGATTTATGTACTTTATTGTATGAAGTTATAGCTCCATAAAAAGTAAATAAAACAGGACTTCCAGCTGTAGCTGAGTGAGGAGATCAGCAAATCCTCAACCCAGAAAGCAACTACAGTGAAACCTATGATAGCCGGAATTGGACAGGACTGTCTTGTTTTTCCGGATCTAACAAGTTTTCTGCCTTGACAGGGTGCAAGTCTTACCACTTTTCTATCACTTGTTTTAGTGGGAAATATTTGAGTTTTCCTTCTCTGACAGGTTTCCACCTTACACAGGTTTTGGCTGTCACCGGTTTTACTGTGTAAAGCTTGACATAATTGACAAAAACAAACATTTTAGCACTCTTGAAGTCAACCTAAAGGCATACAACAGTCTAAGAAACATTTATACTTGAAAAACTGCTGAAATTCAGTAAGAACAGTGGAAGCCTGTAGTGTTCTTGCCTGAGACTGTTCCGACTCCCCTTACCCCAGCTTGGTTGGTATGGAGATTTGGCCAAGGTCCGTAGGCTGTGTGGACTAGCAACTTTGATGCTGTGGCTGAAGGAGGCTTACTCATTTTGGGTGGTGGGTGATGTCCACATCCAGTGATGTTGTTGGTGGAAGTGATGATCTCAGCAGTGGGCAAGTGTGGAAGACCAACTGCTCTGCTAGCCTAAGGGGTGGTTGTGGTTATATTGCTGGATGAGGTTGTGTGCATGTACCAGAGATATAATAAGGATCAGCAGAAACTAAAACTGGGACAGGCTTGGAAATACCCAGAACTTTGAATGTGCTACCCTGCCTATACACAGATTCATCAGCAGGGTACGGAAGCCTTATTGACTTCAGGTACTTGAACATAACTCCTGACTAATCATTGTCTGTCATAGGGCCAGCCACATATCAGACGTAGGGACAACCCCTGAGAAGCTAAACACAAGAATTAAACAAAGAAAATGAGTTGAGACATCAGTGGCTGCACACTGTGGGGGAAATAGATTTCAAATTTAACCCAGGCAAGTTAACTAAACAAAGAAAAAAGAAACACAGTAACAACAGCCTTCTTTGGGTAAAAGAAATTGGTATCCAGAGTTTCCACAATTGATTATTTAATATGTTCAGTTTTCAAGAAGAAATTGAGACGTAAAGAAATAGGAAAGTGTGACCCATATTTAGGAAAAAAAGAAGTCAATAGAAACTGTCTCCGGGTATCAAAAACTTCAAAACAGTTGTTATGTGTTCAGAGAACTAGAGGAAGACATATTTAAAGAATTAAATGTCTGACAATGAATCAATAACTAGAAATTCTCAATAAGGAGGTCGAAAGTATACAAAAAGAACCAAATGTCACCAAAGAGGTTATACAAATAGCAAATAAGCACAAGAAAAGATATTTAACATCACTGGGTATTAGGGAAATGTAAATTAAAACAACAGTGAAATATTACTACACACCTAGCAGAATGCCTAAAATAGAGACAACACCAAATGCTGGTGAAGATGCAGAGAAATTGAATCATTCATAAATTGCTGGTGGGAATATGAAATGATACAGCCACTCTGGAAAATAAGTTGCCAGTATGTTAAACTAAACACGTACTTACCATATGACCTACCAATTGCGCTGTTGAATATTTATCCCAGAGAAATGAAAACTTACCTTCGTCCTAAAGCCTGCACATGATTGTTTATCACATCTTTATTTGTCATAGCCAAAAGCAGCCAAAATGTCTTCCATTAGGTGAATGGGTAAACAAACTGTGGTACATTCATCACCCCCCCCATGGAATGCTACTCAGAAATAAAAAGGAAATGTTGATACACTAAACAATTTAGATAAATCTCAAAGAAATTACGCTGAGTGAAAAAGCTAGTCTCAAAAAGATTATATACTGCATGATTCCATTTATATAACTTTCTTGAAATAACAAAATTAATAGAGATAGAGAACAAATTAGTGATTGTCAGGAGTTAAGAATGCAGGGAGAGGAGATCACGATAAAGGGACAGCACAAGGGAGCCTTGTGATGGAACAGTTCTGTATCCTGATTGTGGTAGTGGTTTCATGAATCTACACATGTGAAAAAATTGCACAGAATTGCACACACAAATACAAATGAGTACACATAAAACTGGTGAAATATGAATAAGGTGGTAGATTCTATCAATGTCATTTTCCTGGTTTTTTGATATTGTTCTATAATTATGCAAGATGTTACCATTGGGGTAAACAGGGTGAAGGGGACTGAGCGTCTCCCTGCACATTTTTTGTGAATTTATAATTATTTCAAAATAAAAAGCTAAGCAGAACCAAACATAAATTCAAGAGATGGAAAGTGCAGTAACTGAAATGAAAAATTCATGAGAGAGAATCAGTAGTAGATTTGAGATGACAGATGAAAGAATCAATTATTTTGAAGATAGAACAATAATAATTATCTAGTGTGAAGAACAGAGAGAAGAAAGACTGAAGAAAATGGACAGGCAGCTGAGACATCTGTGGGACAATTCTCATAACATTGCTAGTGGGAATGTAAAATGGTGTAGTGACTGGAAAACAGTTTGACAGTTCCTCAGAATGTTAAACACAGAGTACTAATATTTGTGTAATGGGAGTTCCAGAAGGTAAGGAGAGAGAGAAAAATTTGAAGAAATAAGGGCTAAAATTTCTCTTACTTGATACCAAGCATTAATCTACTCATCCAAGAAGTTCAACAAACCCAAGGAGGACAAATACTAAAAGATCCACTTCTAAACACATCATAGTCAAACTTTATTTCTCCTAGGAGCAATGGCTCAGCATTCACTAGTTTGGTGTTCAGGGCAACTTTATAGAAACATAACTACTGTGAATAACAAGAAAACAGTCTTGAAAGCAGCAAGAGAAAAACAACTCTCAATAGAAGAGGAGCATCAATATGATAAGTGACTGACTTCTCATCCAAAACATAGAAGTAAAGGTTCATGACTGTGGGTTAGAAATGGTTTCTTAGATATGACACCAATAGTACAAGTAACAAAAGAAAAAGTAGATAAGTTGGACTTCATAAAAATTACAAACTTTTGAGCTTCAGAGGACACTATGAAGAAACTGAAAAGACAGTTCACAGAATGGGAGAAAAATATTTGCATGTCGTATATTTGATAAGGAATTGATACATATTCTGGTGTTCAGGATATATAAAGAACTTTTACATCTCAATAATAAAAAGACAAATAATTCAATTAAAAAAATAAAAAAACAGGAAGGATCTTGTGTTAGTTATCTAGTGCTGCTTTAACAGAATACCACAAGTGGATGGCTTTAACGAAGAGAAATTTATTCTCTCGCAGTCTAGTAGGCTAGAAGTTCAAATTTGGCTCCAGGGGAAGGCTTTCTCTGTCAGCTTTGGAGGAAGGTCCTTGTCGTCAATCTTCCCCTGGACTGGGAGCTTCTCTGTGCAGGAACCTTGGGTCCAAAGGATGCGCTCTGCTCCCAGCGCTGCTTTCTTGGTGGTATGAGGTCCCCCGCTCTCTGCTCTCTTCCCTTTCCTTTTATCTCTTGAGAGGTAAAAGGTGGTGCAGGCCACACCCCAGGGAAACTCCCTTTACATTGGATCAGGGATGTGACCTGGGTAAGGGTGTTACATCCCACCTTAATTCTCTTTAATGTAATCTAATATTGCCTTATTAACCACAGGCAGAGATTAGGATTTACAACACATAGGAAAATTGTATCAATCACAAAATGGAGGACAACCATGCAATACTAGGAATCATGGCCTAACCAACTTGATACATATTTTGGGGGACATAGTTCAATCCATTACAGATCTAAGTAGACATTTCTCAGAGAATATATACAAATGGCCAGTGAGCACATGAAAAGATACTCAGCATCATTAGTCATTAACCAAAAAACCAAACCAAACCTGTTGCTGCTGAGTCAATTCCGACTTATAGTGACCCTATAGGATAGAGTAGAACTGTCCCATAGGATTTCCAAGGAGCAGCAGGTGGATTTGAACTGCCAGCCTTTTGGTTAACAGCCGAGCTCTTAACCACTGCGCCACCAGGGCTCCAATCATTAGTCATTAGAAAAATGCAAATCAAAACCATGATGAGATACCACTTCATACCCAGTAGGATGGCTATACTGAAAAAGCCGATAACAAGTTTTGATGAGGATGTGGAGAATTTGAAACTCTAATGCTTTCCTAGTGGGAATGTTAATGGTGTAGCAGTTTTGGAAAACAGTCTGATAGTTCCTCAGAATATTAAACATAGCGTTACCACATGACTTAGCAGTTCCACTCCCACATATATATCCAAGAGAAACAAAAGAATATGTCCATTGCAAAAACTTGTACATGAATGTTCATAGCCACATTATTCATAATAGCCACAAAATGGAAACAACTCAGATGTTCATCAGTTGATCAATGAATAAATAAAACGTGGTATATCCATATAGTGGAATAGTATTCAGCCATAAAAAGGAATGAAGTACTGATACATGCTACAGCATTGAAAACATTATGCTAAGTGAAAGAAACCAGTCACAAAAGACTTCATATTGTATGATTCCATTTATGTGAAAGTCCAGAATAGGCAAATTTATAGAGCCAAAAGGAGATTAGTGGTTGTCTAATGCTGGGGGAGGGAGTTAGGGAAAGTGGGGAGGGAGTTAGGGAAAGTGGGGAGTGACTGCTACTGGGTATGGATATGAAAATGTTCTAAAATTGATAGTTGTGATGGTTCACAACTATGTGAATATACTAAAAATTGTTGGATTGTATACTTTAAATAGGTGAAATATATGGTATGTGAGTTATATCTCAATAAAATTAAAAACATTTTTAAATGAGTATAGCAAAGTCACAGGGTAGAAGATCAATGCACAAAAATCAGTTGATTTATATATGCTAGCAATGACTAATTGAAAAATGAAATTGAGAAAACCATTTTATTCACAGTAACATCAAAAAGGATGAAATATTTAGGACTACATTTAACTGAAGGAATATAAGACATACACTGAAAATTATGGAACATTGCTTAGAGAAATTGAAGAAGATCTAAGTAAATGAGGGATAGTCCATGGATTGGAAGATTTAATATTGTCAAGACTGCATTTCTTCCCAAGTCGATCTGTAAATTTACATAATCCCTATCAAAATCCCAGCAGGCTTTTTTTGAGGATGGGGTGAGGCATAGAATTTGACAAGCTGATCCTAAATTTACATGGGCACCCTAATGACCTAGAGTAGCTGAACAATTTTGAGAAAGGAGAGCAAAGCTGGAAGACTTACATTACCTGATTTCAAAACCTACTACAAAGCCACAGTTATCAAGACTGTGTGACATTCGCTCAAGGTTAATCATAAATATCAGTGGAACAGAACGTAGAGTTCACAAATACCAAAAAAAAAAAAAAAAAAAAAAAACCCATTGCCGTCGAGTGGATTCCGACTCATAGTGCTCCTATAGGACAGAGTAGAATTGCGCTATGAGGTTTCCAAGGAATGCTTGGTGGATTTGAACTGCAACCTTTTGGTTAGTGGCTGTAGCTCTTGACCATTACCCCACCAGGGTTTCCAGAGTTCACAAATAAACCTTTATAAATATGACCTGTTGATTTTTGGCAAAAGTACATCCTCGATCCAAGATTTCTGTGCCTGTAAAAGTGCCAGTATACATAACAAAACTTATTAAGAAAATGCTCTGCAGCCTACTTTGGTGAGTGGTGTCTGGGGTCTTAAAAGCTTGCAAGCGGCCATCTAAGATACATCAGTTGGTCCCAACTACCTGGAGTAAAGGAGAATGAAGAACACCAAAGACACAAGGAAAGTATTAGCCCAAGAGACAGAAAGGGCCACATAAACCAGAGACTTCATCAGCC
>NW_004443990.1:544777-585206 GCF_000243295.1 Trichechus manatus latirostris
GAGAGGATTAGGAGCTGGTTGAATGGACATGGGGAATCAGGGGTGGAAAGGAGTGTGCTGTCACAGTATGGGGAGAGCAATTAGGGTCACATAACTGTGTATAAATTTTTGTATGGGAGACTAACTTGAAATGTAAACTTCATTTAAACTACAACAATAAACCAAAAGGAAAAAAAAAGTGCCAGTATAAAACAGTCTCTCACAGCGTGTGCTGTAGTATTAACTCACACTGCATTTACAATCAAGCCAGCTAACGCGTCACTGTCTGCTGGATAAACTGCTACGTCATCCTTGGTGCTTGGCATGTTACAATGCTGGGATCATTGTGGGCTTCTAGTTGGATTTTGTGCCAGGTATGTGTCTGCCTTGGACACTCTGTATTCATGGTAGATTAAAATGGGGATGCTTTGAATTTGGAGGAATGAATGTGGCTTTTTATTCTCTGCGTTCTAATATTACTGAAGGATTGTGGGCAGCACCCATAAAAGAGCAGAAACTAGCTTTGTTTTTAGATCTGAGTATGCTGTGTTCGTGTTTGGTTGTTTCCTTTGGTGAAAGAAAGCACAAACTGGATTACTGACTATTACTCTTTAGTGTATTCTTCTGATACAGTTGAGTATGAAATGGCCTGCTTTATTCTATACTTAGTGCTTTATTTGCTTTTTGAATGTTGAACTTATATAACAAAGGCAGAGTGATTCTTTCTTAGAAACTGCCTGTATCTGGAGACACTTAGCTTTGTGTAAAATCTGAGCTGCTGCTACATCTGTGGTCACTGTAGCTGTCCTGAACGAAAGCCCCCGTGCTTTATTTTTGAGATATGATATTCTAGAGAGATATAAAGAAAGGAGAGCTTGTTGGTGTCAACTGGGTTCTCTGGAGGAAAAAGTAAATTTGATTAACTTTATGGGACATTGGAACAGTGTGGAAGGGGTGATACAAAGTGGTGCAGACCAGAGAACAAACCAGGATTTCCATTTGTTATTATGGCTAGTGGTCATGTTGGGTGGATTGATGGAGTCTTTTCAAGTTGAGTCACCTGAATGTCCTATGATAGAGATTTGTTTGCTTTAATCATTTGTCTTCAATCTGATCATTTATCTTCTATCTGTGCTCCCAGTCATTTGTGTACTTCTGTTTTGGAGAGTTTTTCTGGAAGGTTAATAGGTTCTCCGCATGGTTAGTATCAGTTTATTAACGATTTCCAGCAATTTGGTGGGAAAGATTTTTCTATGGTGTGATCAGGTTAGATACGACTCTGGCGAATTATACTGGTCCTGAGGACTTGTTTCAAGAAATTGTGATTCTGTAGTTTCTAAGATGTTAGTCTTTTGCCATTGTTTTTCTCCCATTAGAAGCTGACAGTATCATGACCTTCCTGCTAAAGTAGGAAGATGTTACTGTATAACATTCAGCCATTGTTGCTTCTCTCTCACAAGGTTAAGTTTTCTCTTTTCACTGAAGCCTTGGTATATTTATTTCCTTACAGGGTCTGTCAATCTGTGCCAAATTTGCTTTTATAACAATTTATGTGTCCTGGTAGTCTTTCTCAAAAAACAAACCAAACCCATTGCCTTTGAGTCAAATTCTGACTCATAGCGACTCTGTAGGACAGAGTAGAACTGCGCCATAGGGTTCCAAGGCTGTAATCTTTAGGGAAGCAGACTGCCACATCTTTCTTCTAAAGAGCAGCTAATGGGTTTGAACGGCCGACCTTTAGGTTAGCAGCCAAGCGCTTAACCGCTGTGCCACCAGGGCTGTAGGCAGAAGTTTTCTCCCCTGCTTTAACTGGGTTAGACCTCTTACTCTAAAATATTTGTCTGAATCCCTTTCAGGGATTTTATTCACATCTTCTCTATATCCCATTTGTACCAGCCCCTTTCTTTTTCTCAAGTTTTGGTTAATAAAATCTTAGATTTTGTTGTTTAAGAAGGTTTGGTATGTATATGTCTGTGTATCACTATTTTGGTCTGAAAATTAGAATCGTGATTCCCGCTTTATTCAAACTTCCGTAGTAGGTGGCATGTTCTGTCCTTTCTATTTGCTTTCTTTCCCTCCTGACCTGCTTTTCCCCCTCTTGCCATCTAATAATCAGTATTATTTGTTTTGATTGGTTCTCAGAAATTACCTGCTTAGGCTGTGCTGTCCTCTTCCCTCTGGATTTCGTGACCCCATTATTTTCTTGGCTCAGTTGTTGTTGTAAACTTTGTCTTCTTTCTGCCCTAGGCCCTCCCCATCATGTACTCCTGGCAGCCAGGAGGGGTGGTGGAGCTGTTGTCTGGTGACTGTCAGAAGAAAGTGACCGTTGTTGAACCATGTTTGCTGCAGCTAAATCAGAGCAGCTAGGATCTTTTTACTAGTTACACAAGCTTTTATGTTTCTCCCCCCTCTCTTTTCAGTCCCCTTGAGAAACTGACCAATTCTGTGTGTGGGCCAAGTGTAGAGGGAAAATACAAAAAGAGGGAAAAGGTGGGGAAATACAGAAATTGGGGACAAAGACAAAAAAGCTATAGTGTGAGGCCATCAGGAACACTCTAGTCTGACTGAAGCAGGGCTAAGGAGTAGGCAGAAGGCATAGTATCTCTTGTCCTCCCGGCCTTTAAGCAGCTACAACAGGAGGAAGCACTGTGGCTTGTGTTTACAAGGTCGAAATCTGAAGAAAAAGCTGCCATTCGTTTGTCATCTTGATATGGAGGGTTCTGCAGAGGAAAATAAAGAGATGAGATATTACATGCTCCGAAGGTAAGTTTTAGGGTGCCATATTTGGGCGATAATATACTTTAAACAAAACAATAAGGCACAGACAGCTAAGCCCTAGAAATTATGGGAAATTTGATGTTTTATTGTCTATAAGAAAATGAAAGCTGTATTTTAAGGAAACGAATAAAACCTGGCATATTTGCTCCTGAATTTCTAAATGTTTATTTTACATTCAGAATTTGAACCACAGATATCTGAGCCCGCACCTAATATTATAGTCACGTTAAAACACCACCACCATACAGACCTTGCTGTGCTATTATTTCTTTAAGGGACCTGCCATTCTGTGCCAGAAATGCTCACTAGATTTGGCTGGTTTTTCAAGGGTGAAGTCTTTTAAATTATTATGAGGGAAGGATATCAGTTCTATGTAGTGTGAGGCATCCTGTTGAAGGTAGTTTTGCAGAAAACCTTTTTAGAACGTGTCTCTGGGGCCAGAGAAGGTGCCTGCTGCAATTGTCCTGGCATGTGACAGTGGTAACCAGGCTCGAGTTGTTGAGGAGGACAAGCTTCTTTACCCTGCAGTCCTTCTTCCTCCTGTTAGAACTCCAGCTGAGGGAGATGAATCAGACCTTTTGGGGCCTTCCTTAGGCCTGTTGCAGGTCTGTGCCTCACCAGCAGAGACCTGGATTTTGCAGAGCCCAGTTTTCTTGCTACTTCATTAATGTAAAAGACCTGGGTGATTTGCTTGACAGCAGTCATTAAGGGTCCCTCCATTATCTTTTTTGTTTGTTTGCTTGTTTTGGTGATCTAGAGTTTTTATTGTGAACAAAATTACCGAAAAATTAAACTGGACCTTGACAAAAACAGAAAACAACAAAAATTACTGAGTTGGCAAAATTTTCTTTAGAACAGTTATCCTTTCCTTTGCCTCTTCTGCCCTTTTGTGGAAGAAGCAAGCAAAAATTCCACTGAGAGTCAAATAAGTAAAAGCAACTGAGAATATATATATATAAAGAGATGTAAAAGAAACTGAGAAAAATTATATATGTATATATGTATATACAGTGAAACGTGAGAGCTGAAACACGATGGGACTGCCTTGTTGTTTCAGGTCTTTACAAGGTTTCCGCCTTTGACACGGTACAGTTTTACCTCTTTTCTATTGCTCATTTTAGTGGAAAATATTTGAGTTTTCCTTCTCTGACAGGCGCCCGCCTTACACAGATTCCAGCTTTCGCAGGTTTTACTGTATATAAAATAGAGTTTTTGTAGAATGAAAAGGGACCTATTGATCATCTGTACAAACAAATATAGTATATATGTGTAGGTTATAATTTTGAGTGAATATATGAGTGAACATAATTTTAAAAGTCAGATAAGAAAATAAAAACAGCAGACTTTGTTTTATTCTTCCCCATGGCACAGTTGTTTAGTTGTTTCTTAGATCATTTAGTTGTTTTGTCTGTATTTTATATCTGTATTTCAAATAATAGGTTTACCTGATATTTCTTGATTTTTCAATTTTATATATCAGCCATTAACTTCCCTCTATGGAAAATGAGGACTAGCTCTTTTACATCCTTCTACAACCTCACTCACACATATGCTTTCCCACCATACCTTCCCATTCTTTAATTCGGTTATTTAACAATTTTTTATTAAATCCATATTTATTATTTACATTTTTATGTTCTATGTACATATTCATAGCTAAGCTGCATGCTGTTCTAGAGTTATATTTCCTTTCTTTAGTGAATTTTTTTAATCTAATGATTTTGTTTTTTGCTTAGTAGCCTATGCACTAACCAATTTATCTTCAAACTCTCTGACAGCATGCTAAAACTCTTCTTAATATGGTTAAATACAGGTGATCTGTCCTTTTTTTTTTTTTGCCAAGGAGACATCCCCCCAGAGCAGTTGGCCCTCCTCCTGTTTGAACTGGTTGCTTTCTAAGTCTGTTGTGCAACAGTCATCTAAGGAGTTCTCTTCTCTTCTGTGTCCCTTGTCTTCCCTTTTTTTATTTGTATTTTTGTTTACTCCTTCCTTTTGGAAGGCCACATTCTCTAATAGCTTCCTGAGAAAAGATAGACAGGAGGTGGATATTTTGAGGTCTGTTCTGTCCTTACAGTTGATCCTCTTGTTTTCACATGGTGTCATGGATTGAACTGTGTCCCCCCAAAAATGTGCGTATCAATTTTGCTGGGCCATGATTCCAAGTATTGTGTGGTTGTCCTCCCTTTTGTGATTGTAAATTTTATGTTAAAGAGGATTAGGGTGGGATTGTAACACCCTTACTAAGGTCACATCCCTGATCCAACGTAAAGGAAGTTTTCCTGGGGTGTAGGCTGCACCAGCTTTTATTTTACAAAAGATAAAAGGAAAGGGAAGCAAGTGGGGGGTGGGGTGGGGGGGACGACACCAGGATTGGGGGGGACCCCATACAACCAAGAAAGAGACACCAGGAGCAGAGCACATCCTTTGGACCCAGGGTTGCTGCACAGAGAAGCTCCTATTCCAAGGGAAGATTGATGATGAGGACCTTCCTCCAGAGGCAACAGAGAGTCTTTACCCTGGAGCTGACGCCCCGAATTTGGACTTCTAGCCTACTAGACTGTGAGAAAAGAAGTTTCTCTTTGTTAAAGCCATCCACTTGTGGTATTTCTGTTAGAGCAGCGCTAAATGACTAAGACACATGGTGTCTCACTTCTCCCCTCACCTGTGCCTGGTAGACAACCACCTCCCTCACCACCCCTATCCCTTGCCATGTCTAAAGTAGTTCTATCACTTCAGAGAGTTAACTCCAGTGAACTTGATTGCTAGAGTGGGTAACCAGTAGTTGTATGGCTACAGGAGAAGATGGAGGGGATCTGGGTATCTGTGGTGTTCCTACTGCTGCTTATACAGACATCCAGTCAGGTCTTCTGCTTTCGCTTCAGTCTACTCCCTAACCTTCCGTGGCACTTATGTGGTGCTTCTAATCCTTGAGTCTTTCGGAGTATTCTGTGAGAATTGGCCTCCTTCTTACTGTCGTCTACTCCGTCAGCATTTAACAAAGCAGAGATCAAGATATACAACATTTCCATCATCCCTATGCCCCTTTGCAGTCAATTCCCCCAACCCTGGCCGCAGGCCAACCACTGACCTGCTTCTTCACTGTAGATTTATTTTGCCTGTTCTAGAATGTGATATAAATGGAATCATACAGTATGTACCTTTTGGTGTCTGTCAGCTTTCTCTCAGCATAATATTTTTGAGATTCATCCATGTTGTTACTCAGTTTTATACATTGATACCTATCAGGTCATAAAAGAAATAAGACTGCTGGCAAATAATTCAAGCTGTAGACCAGGGAGTTTATTTTTGTTATTTACACATGTGTACCTTAGCACTGTTTTCAGGTCACTGGTTTTTATTTTCATCAGAGATTTTGCATGGTGTAGTTGGAAGAACACTGAAGTGGGATGTAGGAAAACTGGTTTTTGGTCTGATGGTGCTATAAACTAGCTTTGTGTCCTTAAACTAATTTCAGTGTTTCTCTGGGTCTCATTTTCCTTGAAGCTTCTCTTAGCCATAAAGTTCCAATCCAAATGCTAGATAACTAAATCCCTAGATGGAGAAGGATAAAGAAGATTTTAGTAGACTGACAGTCTTAGAGTCAGTTCGCAAGCGTATATATTGAGTGCCGTTTGTGGAGTGTGTAGCCTTTGTCGTGGCCATATCTTTAAGTGTACTAGGTGGACACGAGTCTTTGAACTCTCTCCCATTGTCACCCTTCCATGAGTGACGGTTTTGCAAGTTAAGAAGGGCTACCTTAGTTGCATACAATGTAGGGAAATGTTTTGGGGTAATTACTCACTGAGTTTTATTGATAGAGGCACTGAAAGAAGGAAGAAAGAAGATTGGTCTAATTTTTTTCTTTTTTTTTTCCTTAAATCTATTAAACTGTATATGAGCAGAAAGGCAGATGGTATGCTGGTTCCTGGAAAAGACAACCTTGTAAGATTTGGTGACTGCTTTCAGGAAGACTTAAACAGTCTAAAGGAGAGATAGAAACATTCACATATTTAAAATTGTAGTCAAGTGTAAGAAATAGTACTTAAAAAACTAGCAAAACACAGCAGAGGGAAGCAACTTGAATTTTTTTTTTTTTTGGTGGTATTTTTCTTTTATTTATTAATTGTTTCATTTAACGTAGAGTGGCTTTTGTGTGTTGAAAGAAGCTGGTTAAAGTTGATGGAGGAGGAGGAGGTTTTTTTTTTTTTAAAGCTTTTCCTAATTACTGAATTCTTTGCGCTGCCCCATTTAAATCAATTTATGGATTATCTTATATATGTGTGTATATATACATATATTTGTACAAACATACCTATTTAAACCTGCTGCAGGGCAGCTTTTTGTTGCATTGTTTTAGCATCAACTGATGACTCAATATGTAATTGCTGTTTCATTTTGTAAAGTGCTGTATCTTCACGAACACGTAGAATTAAGCTAAGTGCAATACTGGAGTGTTCCATGAAGTATAACATTTGATTGATGGATAGGGAAAAGCAACTGTTTGTTCTCCTGACATTTGGCACACAGGGTTTTTTGGCTTGTTATTTTTTTTAGTGAAGTTTGGAGACAACTGCAAATAACAGTAGGACTGTGGCTTTATGAAAGATCCCATCATTAAAAGATGGATTTCTGTTTTTCTTTCCTCTTTCATTATAAATGACCCTCAGAGCACACCTTTACTACCTCCAGATCATTGATTAAATCTCATGACCAGTTCCTTCCCCAGCTTAGTTTTATCAGTAAAGGCTTTCTTCCCCTCTTGTCTCCTTATTGTTGAATTATTCTCTGTCCCTTCTCTGTCTCCCTAGATAACTGAAAGCTGGTCTCTTGAGGAGTGTGTGGTTTTAATTTCAGGTGCATAGAATTATATAATCACAATCCTTGGTTCATGACACGATTGCTCAGCATTGGTCCACATGTGGCCCACTACTATTTAGTGATTTAAAAAAATAATGTAAAAATAATTTGAAACAGTGATGAATCTGTGAAGCATCTCATAACATGGATGAAACTGGAGGACATTATGCTGATGAAATAATCACAAAAGGACAAATATTGTATGAGACCTCTATTGTAAAAATCTCATGAAAAAGTTTACCCACAAAAAGTAACAATCTTTGTTGGTTACGAGGGATGGGGGGGAAATACTAAATAGACAATAGATAAGTGGTAACTTTTGTGAAGGGTAAGACAGTACACAACACTGGGGAAGCCAGCACAACTTGTACAAGGAAAGGTCATGGAAGCTCCATAGACATATATCAAAACTCCCTGAGGGACTGAATTGCTGGGCAGAGGGCTGTGGGGACCATGGTCTCGGGGAACATCTAGCTCAATTGGCATAACACAGTTTATAAAGACATTGTTCTGCATTCTACCTTGGTGAGTAGCATCTGGGGTCTTAAAAGCCTGTGAGCAGCCATCTAAGATACTCTACTGGTCTCTCACCTTCGGGAGCAAGGGATGATGAAGAGAACAAGATACAAGAAAAAGATTAGTCCAAAGGACTAATGGAACACAGCTACCAAGGCCTCCACAGACTGAGTCCAGTACAGCTAGATGGTGCCTGGCTACCACCACTGACTGCTCTGACCGGGATCACAATAGAGGGTTCTGGACAGAGCTGGAGAAGGATGTAGAACAAAATTCTAACACACAAAAAAAGACCAAATTTACTGGCCTGACAGAGACTGGAGAAACCCCAAGAGTATGGCCCCCAGACACCCTTTTAGCTCAGTGGTGAAGTCACTCCCAAGGTTCACCATTCAGCCGGGGATTGGACAGCCCCACAAAACAAAACGGGACTAATGAGGCACAGAAGTCCAGGGAGAAGGACTAGATGGCAAAAGGGGACAGGAAAGCTGGTGATAGGGAACCCAAGGTTGAGTAAGGACAGTGTTGACATGTAGTGGGGTTGTTAACCATTGCCATAGGGCAATATGTGTACTAACTGTTTAATGAGAAACTATTTTGTTCTGTAAACCTTCATCTAAAGTGAGAATAGCAACACAACTGGAAGAACGTAATCGACATAACTGAATTGTACATGTAGAAATTTTTGAAATGGTGTATTTTAGGCTATGTATATTTTCACCAAAAAAAAAAAAAAAGTTCCTCCAAGGCCGAGAAGGGAGCGTGTTGACATGTCATGGGGTTGTTAACCAATGTCATAAAACAATATGTGTACTGACTGTTTAATGAGAAACTATTTGTTCTGTAAACCTTCACCTAAAGTACAATTATAAAAAAAATTAAAAAAAAAAGAAAGAAAACCCACCACCTGAAACAAAAACAGATCCTTGCCAATAACCTACATCTAACCATATGGTCTTTCTTCCTCAACCCATCTCCCTGCCTCCTCCCACAGAGAGAACCACTTTCCTTAATCCCATTCTCATCATGTTCCCTTATTTTCCTTTTTATATGGTTTTATTGTATCTCTGTGTATCAAAAGTATATATGTTTCAATTGTTTTTAACTTTCTAATCTGCATGTAATCTGCTGTATATAATATTTTGGGACTTTTTACATATTAATCATATAGCTAGACACTTGACTAAGGCCTCCTATTATTTCTAATAATTGGTCTGCAGATTCTTTGTGTTTTCTATGTAAATGATCACGTAGCAATGCCTAATGCCTCTATTCTTTTTTTTAATTGCACCAACTACAACCTCTAATACAGCATTTTCAATCATGAAAGGATGTTGAATTTTTTTCAAAGGCTCTTTCTGCATCTATTGAGGTGATCATATGGTTTTTGCCCTTTTGATCTGTTTGTGTGATTTACATTTATAGATTTTCTAAAATTAAACCATACTTCCATGAGATAAACTTAATCTGATCATAGTGAACATACTTTTGGCTAATATCTTGCCCATTCTTGCACCAGTACCTCACTGTCTTAGGATATTTTGTTTAAGAATTTTACATCTGTAGTCATGAGTAAAATAGACCTGGAATTTTCCCTTCATGTAACATCTTTGTACTGATATCACTGTTAAGCTAACTGGGGAGTTTCGCCTGTTTTCCTGTTGTCTGGAAGTTTGTTTAGAACTGTCCTTGAAAGTTTGGAAGAACTTGTCTTTTAAAACCATCTGGACCTGGTATTTTCTTTGTGGGAAGATTTTAATCATACTATTTTATTTTGAAAAGATAACTTACTGCAGCATCAAAGATAGATTGTAGGGGAAAGGAGATAACATAGGAATAGGAGAAGAAAACTGCTGTTTACCAAACAGCGTGTATAACAAAAATGCATAGATAGAAATGTCTATAGTATGTGTGAGTACAGATACGTGTATACAGGAACACATAGTTATAGAAGACACAGTAACAGATACTTCTCAGAAATAACCATTCACCTTGTGAGATTGGTTTTCTAGGTTTGAAAGCGTATTAAGACCTTAGTCTAATGGGACAACTCAGTCAATTGGCATAATATATTCACAAAGTTCATGTTCTGTTTCCTAGTGAAGTGAGTAGTGTCTGAGGTCTTAAAAGCTTGCAGGTGGCCATCAAAGATACAACTATTGGTCTGTACTCGTCCGGAGAAGAAACAGGTCTTCAGGACTAATAGCTTACATGAGCCACAGCCTCATCCACCCTGAGACTAGACGAACTAGATGATGCCCAGCTACCATTACTGACTGTTCTGACTAGGGTCACAGTAGATGGTCCTGGATAGAATGGGAGACAAATGTAAAACAAAACTCAGATTCTTAGAAAAGGCCAGACTTACTGGACCATTTGAGACCAGAGCACTCCCTGAGAGTATCACCCTGAGACACTCTTTAAACCTTGAACTGAAACTATCCCCTGAGATCACCTTTTAGTGAAATAACAGAGTGAAACACAAAATAACAGATATTACCTGCAAGTACAATGCTCTGCTAAAAAACCATCTAAGACCAAAAGATCAACATTTATTCTAAAGCAAAGATGAGAAACTAGAATACTGAAAATGGAACAACCAGAACACAGAGAGAATGTTGACACATTGTGAAAATGTAACTAATGTCACTGAACAATTTGTATAGAAATTGTCAAATGGGAACCTACTGTATTTTTTTCACAAATAACACCTACACATATAATGCACAGATAGCTCACTTACGAAATTAACGGGGGGGGGGCGGGTTGTGTGGTTGGCAAAAAAATACAGCATGCGTGTTATTTGCTTTTTAAAATACAGTAATTTACTGTGTAAACTTTCACCAAAAACACATTAAAATATTATTTAAAAAACCATTGCCTTTGAGTTGATTCTGACTCATGGTGACCCCACATGTGTCATAGTACAACTGCACTTCGTAGGATTTTCAGTGGCAGTAATCTTATGGAAAGGAGCTCTGGTGACACGGTGGTTACGCACTTGGCTGCTAACTGAAAGATCAGTGGTTCCAACCACCGGCCACTCCATGGGAGAGAGATGTGGCAGTCTGCGTCCGTAAAGATTACAGCCTTGGAAACCATATGAGACAGTTCTACTCTATCCTATAGGGTTGCTTCTCTATGAGTTGGAATCAACTCGATGGCAATGGGTTAATGTTATGGAAGTTGAGTAGCTGGGTGGAGTTGAAACACCAACCTTTTGGTTAGTAGCTGAGCACAAACTGTTTGCACCACCTAGAGACCAAATGGTGTATTATTATTGTTGTTGTGTGCCATCAAGTCGACTGAAACTTGTGGCAACCCTATAAGGACAGAGTAGAACTGCCCCATAGGGTTTCCTAGGCTGTAATCTTTATGCCAGGTCTTTTCTTCTATGGAGTCACTATGGGTTTGAACTGCTGGCCTTTCCCTTAGCAGCTGACAGCTTAACCATTGCGCCACTAGGGCTCCAAATAGTGTGTAAAGGAGCTTATATCCATAATCTAATTTAATCCTTACAACACTCTTTGAGAGGGTACGTCAGTCAAGGTCCAGTTAGAGAAAGAGAAACCACATTAATATTATAAACAGAAGGCATAGTGAGAATTGGCTGTTTGGATGTTAGAAGTGTTTGGATTTTAGCCATTCTAGTAGGAGAGGAGTCCCTGGGTGACACAAACAGTTACGTGCTCGACTACTAGCCGTAAGGTTGGTGGTTCAGACCCAACCAGCATCTCCTCAGGAGACAGTCCTGGCAATCTGCTTTCAAAAGGTCACAGCCTTGAAAACCCTATGGAGCAGTTCTATTCTGCACACAGGGGGTGGCCATGAGTCAGAATCGACTGGAGAGCAACTAACAACAACAAGGAAAAAAAAAAACCCTTCCAGTTAAGTAAGACACACCATCAATTGTAAGATGCATCCCAATTTTAGAGATTTTAAAATGTAAAAAAATGGGACATCTTATAATTAATAAAATAAGGTATATAGTGCTATCTTGTAAAGAATTTGGTTTTGGAGTTGTTGATATTGAGATACCCATGGAATACCCAGATGAAATATTAAGTAGTTACAAATGTGGGTTTAGAGCTCATAAGAAAGATGGAAGCTAGAAACACAGAGATGAAAGTCTTCTGCATGTCAGAGTCATGATCCAGAAACAAACTTGCTAACTATGTTTTAGCTATTACATTCTCTGAGTCTTATTTATATCATCTCATTTCATTCAGTCTTTTGTGCATCTTTTTGTGATGGCATCTGTTGGTAAACCTTGGTACTATCTTTTATTACTCAGAAACACTTTTTGTTGTTGTTGTTCTTAAATTTCTACAAGTAAGGAAATTCTCTCCTATTTGAAAAGTGTGTGATCTGTTAGAATACAGTCTTCACAAGGATGCAGTTGGGAGTCCTGTCAGAAGTATGACAGTAAAGAGCAGGTCTCCACGAGAGATAGATGGTATGAAGAAATCTATAGACTTTCATGGTTTCTCTATTTTTATAGGTCCAGCATGTCTGGCATGCACCTAGTAAAGCAGGGTCGAGACCGAAAGAAGATAGACTCACAGCGAGATTTCACCGTGGCTTCTCCAGCAGAATTTGTTACTCGTTTTGGAGGAAATAAAGTGATTGAGAAGGTAAGTTGTAACTTGCTAAATTTTTTTTTTTTCAAAAGTAGATGAGGTTTAATACCTTATTGTCTAAATTTGTTCAAAATTGGTATTTGGATTTTTGGAGACTTTGCCTCTTTATGTGGAATTATCCTTTTCTGCCTTCCTAGCATCCTATTAAATAATTTCACTATCTTCAGTGATAATATATTTACCATTGATAATTTAGTCATAACTAGTTAAGATGATGAAATAGTGCTTATAAAGTTCTTTTTGAAAGATCTTATGATTTTACAGAGTTGAGCAGCACTGATGTTGATGTGAGTGGGTATGAGCTATTAACTGATTTGTGGAGTGGTGGTGGGGAGATATTATACGTCACAGCATTGCATTTAGAGCTAAGGAGTAGAGAGAGTTTTGGAATAAAATTCTTAAACAGTTTGATACACTGTGCCTTACTGGCTTCCACCAGGTATTTGAGATGTTTAGAGGGAATATACCATATGTAATACTTAAAAAGATTTCAGGTATTTTGAAAGGTTACGAGTAATTCAGTGTTACTTTTATCTAAACCATATCAGAGCTGATAGGATGACTTGGTCGAAATAGTGTGCAGTGATTAACTGTTTAAAGGATGGGACCCTGTATTCCCACTCCTGAAAGTATTATTCAGTGGTGTTTTCTGTTAGTCTTCCAGTGAAAATAGATTATGTATCTCCTTGCATGTGTTATCCTCAGGGACTTGATTGTAAGACGAGTAAGGAGATGAATGCTTTGTTTCAGGGTGCTTTGATTCTTCTGTTTTTCGAACACTGTTATTAGTGGGCACATATTAAAGTATTTGGTTAGCTAGCATTTTAAAATACCATCTGCTTGATCATGTGGGAGCTGATTCCTAACTGCCTAGACCAGTAATAAGAATTTCTGGTTGAAAATCTGGCTTTTTCAGAGAAAGATAGATCACATCTCTTTTCTTCCATCACTGCGTTTCTTTTCTACTCTTTTCTCCAATCCCTATCCTTGCGCTGTCCCAGGTTCTTATTGCCAACAATGGAATTGCAGCAGTGAAATGCATGCGGTCTATTCGTCGGTGGTCTTATGAGATGTTTCGAAATGAGCGTGCAATCCGGTTTGTTGTCATGGTCACACCTGAAGACCTTAAAGCCAATGCAGGTGAGTTATTAGTGTTAAGAAAGCATTATCTTCAACCATAAAACATTGAATAGTACAGCCTTTAAATAGGAGAATGTTAGCTTTGGGAATTCCCAAATTCTAGGATATCCAATGAAATCCTTTAAAAAGGATTTCTCTTTCAAAAATTGTCAATAATAGGCATATAAAGGTGATCACACTGTGTTTAACCTCAACACAGACTCCCATGTTCTACATATAAGTAGGTAGTAGTTTAACCAACATGTTGATTTGAGCTTTCAGGTTTATGCCTTTTTTAGTGTTAAGTATTTGCCATACCACATACTTCAGTGTGTAAGTGGAAAGGTTTGGAAAAAACAAACAAACAATTTCCCTTATGAACTCTAGAAGTTTAGAGAAACTTAGAGTTAAGTTTTTTTTTCCCCCTTCTCCTGAGAGATGAACCTCCTGGAACCTGAATGGTCTCATTGTATAAACTCTTCTACATATTCTGTTTACTCAGTGCTCCATCTGAGAGTTGTAGATAAGACTGTTAGTATAGTAAAAGGTGTGGCTAGACTTTCTTCCCCATAATATATTTTATCTCTGAGGTGAAGTACCCATCTCTAACTTTGGCTTAAAGAGCTACCCTTTTAAGAAGGAAACAGAGAATTTCAATAAAGAAGAGTGCAATGTATTAGTAGTCCAAGAAAATAGGAATAGAAACCTGCCCAGCAAATTTGTTAGCAAATCATTGATAACCCCTTGTAAGAATAATTGCAGTGAAACAATGTGAGTATGTAGACTCTAGTTAATGTTACGGAAAGAATGAATGGGAGGTATTCAGTATGGACTAGTTTTTTTTAAAAGAATTTTGGATGAGAAAGGAAGAAGAAAAGGCAGTAACTAAACAGGAATTCAGGGTCAAGGGAAGATTTTTTTTTTTAGGATTAAAGAGACTTGGGAATGTTTATAGTGTGAGAGGAAGGAGCCAAAGAGTGAAAAGGAGTTGAAGTACAATGAGAGACCTTTCATCTCCTGAGGAGCTGGAAGGAAATGGAATCAAGAGCATAAGTGGGCAAAAACATGCATAGCTTCTGACCAAGAAATTCTATTTGCTGTAATTTTTCCTGAAGAAAATAAATCAGTAATGGGAGCAAATGTATCCACAAAAAGACTTTTCATTGCAGTATTATTTAAAATAGAAACTGGGAGTAGCTTCAGTGTCCAACATTGGTGAATTATGTTAGTAAAATGTATAACACCATGCAGTCATTAAAAAAAAAATATTTTGTGGAATAACATTTATTAATCTGAGAATGTGTTTTGATACATTGCTGTATTAGTTAGCTATTACCGTGTAACAATATTACTACCAATTTAGTGACTTAAAACAACACATTATCTTAAAGTTTCTGTGGATTAGTGCAGGGCTTAGCTGAGTCCTTGCTTCAGAGTCTCACAAGGTTGCAGACAGGTGTCAGCTGGGGCTGTATCTCGTCTGGGTTTCCACTCGGGAAGAAATCTGTTCCAAGCTCACATGGTTGTTGCAGCATTCAGTGTTTTGTGAGCTGTCAGACTGAGAATTAGAGGCTACTCTCAGCTTCTTGTCACATGGGCCCTCCCAAAATGACTGCTTATTACTTCAGAACCAGTAAGATGGGTTATATTCTTATGTAACATTACCATGGAAGTGACATTTCATCACCTTTGTTGTATTTCATTGGCTAGAAGCAAGTCACAGTTCCTGCCCACACCTATGGAGAAAGGATTACTTGAGGGGTGAATACCTGGAGGCTGGGGTCTTGGAGGCCACCTTAGTGTCTGTCCACCACAATTACTAAGAAAAAAATTGGCTATAAAAGGAGATTTATAGCATCATATAATAATAGAAAAAAGCATGCTGTGTATAGTCATGGAAAAAGACTGTGAGGACATATACCAAAATGACAATAATAGTTTTCTCTGGGGGATGAAATTTTGGAATGTTTTTATTTCTATTTGTATGTTTCTACATTTTTTCTGAGTTTTTTTTTTTTTTAAACATAGAGTTTATATAATTTTATAATTTAAAAACAATATTTAAAAAATATAACTTTAGAAAGGTTTACCATACCAGTAGTGTTGAATTAACAAATTAGTATTATGGATGATTTTTTCTTTTTCTAACCCTTCTATAATATTACTTACTGTACTTTTTAACAGCTTTATTGAGTATAATTTACATACCATGAAATTCACCATTTTAAGTGTACAGATCTGGGAGTTTTAGTAAATTTATACTGTCATGCGGTTATCACCACAATTCAGTTTAGAATATTAATTAATTTCATAATTTCAAAAATTGTGATAAAAGGAGCCTTAGATAGGAGAGAAATCTCGTCCTCTGAGACTGGAGGGGAAGGAGCAAAATTTATGATGAGGATGGTGTAATCAAACAGTTGCATATTTTCATTTCATGATAGTTACTGGAGGAGTTGGATGATTAGTAAAATCCATACTAAAGAGTTGACATTCTCTTCTGAGGAGAGTTTTCTCAGTTGTGAGTATGCTTTAGAATAGTGTCTCTGTTGATAAAGGAATTGTGGAAACGAGGTGATGATGGAAAAATACAGGTTATATAATTAGGGTGAGCTTTCTTTTTCTACTTCCTAGGGCTTCTCTTTAGGTACAGTAATGATAATAGTAGATTGATTGTTACAGAACTTTAAACTATTGTTGGTTGGTGGCAGCAATACTCCGTGTGTGTGTGTGTGTGTGTGTGTAGGTCAGCAATTAGCCTTTTCCTCTATCTAGGGCCACTAAACTACAGAAAAGCTGTTTAACAAGCCACAAAGGAAAAAGTTGGATAGATTTCACTACATAAGAAATAAAAATATCTATTTGGCAGATAAAAAAAGAAAACAGTTAAAGACAAATGATAATTTGGAAAACTTATTGGCAGCAAAGAGCTACTATATATAAGAAGAAGGTTTCCTTCAATAGAAAATGAGGAATGAACACAAGTAGGTAGTTCATAAAAGAAGAAACAAAAAAGATTGATAAACATATGAAGAGAGATTCAGCATGAATGGTAATCAGATAAATACAAACCAAAACAATGATAGATCTGTTTGTTTGTTTTCTTAACTGATAAAAATGGCAAAAATTTAAAAAGATTCGTAGTACTTGGTATAGGTGAGGACATAGTGAAATTGGCCACCCTTATTGCTGGTGAGACTATGAAGTAGTTTAATCTTTTAAAATGTGCATACCTTGTGACCCAATAGTTTTGCCTCTTGTAACATATCCTGAGGATATAATTGGACGGTAGTACAAGGATGTTCATCATCATATTATTTTAATATTCTTCAAATTAGGAATAATGTATATTTCTATCAAGGGGTTGTTAAATTAATTATGGAGTATCAAAAACAGTAGCCATCCATTAAAATATCATGTTATTAAATATACTTTTCCTAATGTGGGAAGATACCCACAATGTATTGTTAAATTTAGCATTGTGGTGGTGGTTGTTGGGTGCTGTGGAATGTATTTCACCTCATAGCAACCCCATGTGACAGAGTAGAACTGCCCCATAGGGTTTCCTAGTCTGTAATCACCATACCTTTCTCCCTGGAGCAGTTGGGCAGGTTTTTTATTTTTTCCCATACAAAAATGTATACATACATTGTTATGTGACCCTAATTGCTCTCCCCATACTGTGACAGCACACTCCTCCTTTCCAGCCCTGGTTCCCCATGTCCATCCAACCAGCTGCTAACCCTTTCTGCCTTTCCATCTCACCTCAGAACAGAAGCTGCCCGTTTAGTCTCTTGTATCTATTTGAGCTAAGAAGGGCACACTCCTCTCGAGTATCACTTTATGTCCCACAGTCCGGTCCAATCCCTGTCTGAAGAGTTGGCCTCGGAAATTGTTTTAGTTCTGGGCTGATAGAGAATCCAGGGGCCTTGCTTTCAGGTTCCTCCAGTCTCAGTCAGACCATTAAGTCTGGTCTTCTTACTAGAATTTAAGTTCTGCACCGCATCTGGGCAGGTTGAGTATACTAAAGTGAACTGGTTATCTCTGAATGGTGGGACAGTGGGTGATTTTAACTTTATAAAAATAATATTATATCCTAAAGTCTAAAATTTTTATAATTAGCACTTCCCTCTTATAATGAAAGAACAATAAACCCATTTTCGTTTTGAACAAACTGTAGGGCTTTACGTCTTGCTTTTAGTGAAATTTTTTTAAGAAGGACTTAAAATCTTTTAAAATTTAACAACAAGGCATAAGAAATTTCATAAATATGGTGGATATGGACCTTAACTGCTTGAAGCCATAATTTCCTGTAAACTGGGGGCTGATAATACCTATCATACATAGGATTGTTTCAAGAATTAAATGAGATAATATATATATAAAGAGCTTAGTACAGTGCCTTTACATTGTAGCTGTTCTGCTTTAATTGTTGCCATAATAGGAAAAGAGAAATACCAGATGACAAATTTGAAAGTGGATACTGAGAAGAAGAAAAAAAAATTTAAGGAGGGAAAGAAGTTGTCTTTCTAAAGTCTCTTTCAAATACCCCTTACCTCTAACATTCCAGATAAACCCTTTTCAAATGCTTATTAGACCTGTAACTAACCTTTCCTCTATAGCCAGTCTGCAGTATCTCCACAGTCTACCTTCTTCCCCAATTCTGTCCCAGCTCCACACCAGGAAAGGGGAGAAATGCAAATTAAAGATAAAGATGTCACTAGAACTTTTCCTCAGAATAGAATAATTGTACTCAGGCCACTAACTGACAGACACATCAGCCTTCATATAGGGAGTCATAAAGACCCTTTAGAAGAATTTCACAGTGAAATGTTTGAGAATTGCTATTTTAGTGTAAAAGCTTTCTAAATGTGAGATTGGCTCATATTAGTGCCTGTGACTTAACAAAGTCAGAGGTTCCAGGTAAATGGTCCTGGAAATTACCCAATTAATGTTGTTTGCCCTGTGGTAACCTATGATGGTCCTTGTCCTTTACATTGTTTTGCTATGCCAGTATATTTCTGAAAATAAATCATGTGTTTATTAATTTGCTTGCATTTTCAGAATACATTAAGATGGCAGATCACTATGTGCCAGTGCCTGGAGGACCAAACAACAACAACTATGCAAATGTGGAATTAATTCTTGATATTGCTAAAAGGATCCCAGTACAAGTAAGAGATCTCCATGTCCTTTAAAGCCATATTCAGCCATTTTATAGTTAGGCAAGGGAGATCCGGAGAGAAACTGGAATTTTATTTAAGGAGGGCATTGGTGGTTCAGTGGTAGAATTTGTGCCTTCTATGCCGGAGAGCAGGGTTTGATTTCTGGTTAACGCACCTCATGCTCAGCTACCACCTGTTTGTCAGTGGAGGCTTATGTGTTGCTGTGATGCTGAACCAGTTTCAGTGGAGCTTCCAGACTAAAATGGACCAGGAGGAAAAGCCTGGTGATCTACTTCCGAAAATCAACCAATTGAAGAACTCTTTGGATCACAACAGTCTGACCCACAGCGAATCATGGCGATGGAGCAGGACTGGGCAGTGGTTTTGTTCCATTGTGCATGGGCTTGCCATGAGCCAACTCAACACTAGCTAACAACAACTTTTATTTAAAACATCTTTGTTGAAAACTCTTAAATGCCTTTATATAGGATAACTAAAAGACAGAGAAGAGGAAGAACTGAATGCGTCACAATAAAGTAAACAATACAAACAGAGGGTTGGAAGGGTCTTTCAGAGATTGTTTTACTCTATCCATCTCACCTTCAAATCATCCCAAGTAAATAAACGTTATTTTCAATGGAATATTCTTAGCCCAGAATATGGTGGTGTTTCAGAGAAGTAGTTGTTTCTTTCCTATCACACTGGGTTACAAAAAAAAACAAAAAACAAAACCAAACCCATTGCTGTCAAGTCAATTCTCACTTGTAACGACCCTACAGGACAGAGTCGAACTGCCCCATAGGGTTTCCAAGGAGCAGCTAGCTGGTGGATTCAAACTGCTGACCTTTTGGTTAGCAGCCATAGCTCTTAACCGCTGTACCACCAGGACTCCTCATTGGATTAAGATTAAATACACTACAGCCCAAAGAGGAAAAACTCTACACTTGAATGACAGTGTAACCACTAGGTGTAAAGGTGTAGTTGGGTGGCCAAAGTAATTGAATCTGTGAAAAATAACCAATATTTCTGGGAAAGACTCTGTATAGTCCTAATTGACAGGCTATGAATTGAGTTTCCCAAAGAGCAACAAGATAAATGGACTCTTAATATCAATTTCAACTTGGTTTTGACCTCTTCAGAGGTTTTGCCACAATGGACTACTCATTGTTGTTCCCTAAGATAGTTTGCCAATAATACAAGCATAGAAGCTGAGTTAAGCATTAGGCTGCTGTGACGCTATCGTACTTCATGAAGTAGGACCAGTTTTGGTAGAGAGTAATGTAGTTCACGGCGGTTTCTTAGCATGAATTTTAAGAATGAATCTTATTGTGCTCCATTTATAGGCAGTGTGGGCTGGCTGGGGTCATGCTTCTGAGAATCCCAAGCTCCCGGAACTTCTCTTGAAAAATAGTATTGCCTTCATGGGTAAGCCTTTCTGACATACTATTCCTGTCTTTCTGATTGTTTCTGTCAGTTTTGCCCATTTACTGATTTTCTTCTGTTTAACATGTACTGGGCTTTTTAAAATTATTATTATTAAATCACCAGCTCTCCAGCTAACTCTCTTCATTTCTTCAACCTACTTATCCCACTTCATTTGATTGTGTTTTCTGTCCTTGGATTCTTTTCTGTGAGGTATGGGGGAAGCTCTGATGTCCAAAACACTGACTTTTTAAAACTTTCTACTAACTTTATGAAAACATAATGTGGAGAAAGGATCTATTTGTAAATAACAAAGGTAATTGAATATTTAGAATACTCTGCCAGTGTGCCCTTGAATATGAATCAGTGCCTTTGCATTTAAGCGTGTAGGGTTATATTCCTGTGGAAGAGAGCTACTTGTGACTTTTCTGTTCTCGTTATGGTAGAGAGAAAACTCGAGGTTATATGACTTAAAGTGTTTCTATCTCTGTCTCACAGATCTTCCACAGTGATGATTATGCTTTGTAAACCTTATTAAAGATAAATTTCCTCTTTAGTTCCCCAAAGACCAAGGAGGGCATAATACTTCACATTTGAACCCCAGAACTTTACAGTCTATATTTTAGGATATTGGTTAAAAACAAAACAAAACAACAAAAAAAAACTTTGGTAATTTTTGCAGTCTGGTACAATTGGATCAGGAAGGATAATAAAATCAGAGTAGATTTGTCAGGAATTTAATCAACATATATGTAGATTTATTAAGCTCTCACTCTGTGTAAAAAGCTTATACATTAGCTACTATAAAGGGTACAAAGAAATAGTTGTTCTCATAATCAAGTTTATGATTTCCATGGTATATGATGGAAGATAAGACAAATACAAAAATAATTATAATACAAGGATAAATATATGTGACAGAAATGAGGCCAAAATGTTACAGTCAGGATTCTTTTCTTGTTTTGCTTTTAGGTCCTCCAAGCCAGGCTATGTGGGCTTTGGGGGATAAGATTGCATCTTCCATTGTGGCTCAAACTGCAGGTATCCCAACTCTTCCCTGGAGTGGCAGTGGTAAGATACTGTTTTTTGTTTGTGTCTTAAAGTACAGCAGAGCACAGTAGGATATTTGGAACTGTAGCTTGGGGCTTAAGTTTGTTTATAATGTATGGGGTTACTCTGCCAAGAAATAGAATCCAAGGTGCTTAATGGTTCCCGGTATCTCCCAGCTTAATGCGCTTTTGTTTTTATCATGTTCTAGGAATATAAATTTAGTACCAAATACAAAGATGCTAAACTGTGATCTGTAGTGATGTTTGGAGTTGGTTTGGGGAAACTCTGGGAAAAAATCACATGATTCAGTCTGTTCTGAATAGACTGGAATCTTCCTTGCGGGTATATTTCCTAGGCAGAATTAGGCCTTTGGACCTGCCTGGGAGAGACCTGATTTACTAAGATAAAACCTAAAATCTACATACCCGAATATTTGCCTGCCAATGTTTTCTTGTCAAACCACAATCTGTTGATGATTTGCTTTGCCTGTTTAATGTCATTCAACCTCTCAGTTGGGCCCTTGACGTGGAAAATGAGATCAGTAGTCAACCTTTCTTCCAGGGATACAGAGATAACATTTTCAAAAAATGATTTTTTTCTTGACAAATCCCTTAAAAATTACCATGTGAATTATTATAGCTGATAACAATATATAACAATATGAACTCCCCTCCCCAACTTTTTTTTTCCCACCAACACTCAAGCGCAAGGAGTAGACATGCACTAAAACCTCTTTCAAATGGGAATGACCATTGTCTTGAGGCTGAACAGATTTGAACTCTTGTTACTCAGGTTCTCCAGGGGGATTGCAGTATCCTCTCCAGACCTGCTGGGTCAAATAGTTTAAAATAAAAGGTTGAATTTGTTCTTGTTTGAATGGAGAGGCTGTAGCGTTCCCCTTGTGACTTGAGTACAGGGACATTCAGGGAGCTTGGAATCATGACTCTCCTGAGACCAATAAAACTGCCATTTCCATTTCCAAGGGCTCATAAAGATTGAATTATTTCCCAGACCTCTGGCCCTGGAGCAGGCCTGAACACACAAATTGAAGGTATTTTGCCTGCTGAGTTGCTATGAGAAGTCTGCCATACCTTTTTTTTGTTTTGTTTTGGTCTTGTGTATCCTTGCATTTTTATAAGTTGCTCCCTGTTAGCGCCTGGCTTTTTCTGGAGTGAAAACTTAAGTAGCCAGGTTCTGCTATGACTAAATACTGTCAACTCCAAGGACTGATCAGGTTTTTTTTTTGTCTTTGTTCTTTTTTTTTAAATGACATCCTTTTTCTACCATCTACCCTCAATTTTGGATAAATACAAGAACATTTTAAAGAAGGTATAGCTGAAAATTGACAAGAGCAGAACCTGTCATTTCTGCACTTAATCACTATTATTCATTGCAGGCCTTCGTGTGGACTGGCAGGAAAATGATTTTTCGAAACGTATCTTAAATGTTCCCCAGGAACTGTATGAAAAAGGTTATGTGAAGGATGTAGATGATGGGCTGAAGGTAAGTTACTAACTCCAGCGAGTGATGCTTTTCAGCTGACAACTATAGTGACAAATATAGGGATTTGGAGCCAGGTTCATGATAACACCCATGATAGTTTTAGGGTTGTAAGACCAGGAGATGTAGTTTTAAAATTTGCTCTGAAGCAAGCTGATCATCTGGACAGAACAATATTTCTCAGGTGATTAAATCTGAGTTTTAAGGGGCTACTGATTACTGATTCTCCCTCTCTGTACTACCTGTTAGGGTGTGAGGGAGTCCAATAAACAAAACACTTTTTCCCCTGCTTGAGTTCAGAACCAAGGAATCAGGCAGAGATAAAAATGTCAGCTTTATTACAAATAGAGATGTTGGTGAAATGGCTTAAGTGTACAGCAACACTCAGATTCATAAACTGAACATTAACAGACTCACTCACTGGTTACTGGCAGTGCTGAATAAGCACAGACTTCTTCTGCAGAAGCAGAGCTTTTATACCGTTCAGTTTATTGTATGACTGAGAGCTGACAAAAAACCTATGTTTTGCAGTAGGCTGATTCCAAAGGAGAAGAGGCTGATCTGTGTGTATCCATTCAGTTCCTCCTTCCAAATTCACCAACCACATAATTCACTCTTTTTCCTCTGGCAAGGAGTAAGTGAGGGAGTAGAGAGAGGCCAAAAATGTTACTCTAATTATTGTCCATCCATGTGGAATCCTGAACTGAGGCGAAAGGAGAGCCTTTCCTCTGTCCTTTATCGTTATCTGAAGTTTGTTCCTCTTTAACTGTTCAACTAATTGGAAGTGTCTAGTTAGATTATGATAGAGATTATTTTAGAAAAACAAACTGCCTATGTTTAACTTGTATGTTCTTGTGAAGTATTCTTATCAAAGAGATTACAGGAATTCTTAATATTTATAGTTGAGTTGCACATGGTATATACTATTTGGTATAATTTGCAAAAGAGTAGAAACCCCTTTGTAGAGAAGTAGTTATTTTACTTATCAGTGAAAATTATATTTTTTTCCTGACTATAATTTTAAAGCAAAATTTTCTGGTAGAAAATTTGGAAAGCCAGAAAAGAGATGATGAAACCACCCACAAACCTATCACCCAGAAATAATGCCCATTAACATTCTCATATATTTTCTTCTAGTCTTTTTTCAACTTATAGATTCATATAATAATAATCATCATCTTTATTAATAAAGTCATGTAATTATAATTATTGTGATAAAAATAAAATTGAGGTCTTGCTATATATATTGTTTGATAATCCTAGATGTTTTTCTCACTTAATATTTTATATGAACATTTCCTCCAGGTCATTAAAATTCTTCTAAAATATTTTTGATGACTGACCGACCAGTGGCTAGAGCGTTTATGTATTTTTAAAAGGCTGACCTTCTTACTTACTAACTGCCTATGACCTACTACTGAAATCGTTTCCACATTGGTGACTCTTTGTTTCTTTGATCACCTGTCACCCAGTGATGGAGTTCATCCTGCTCATTCTGTTTATATGAGCTTAGAAAAAAATAGAGTTAAGGGAAATTTAGAAGAGAAAGAACTATGAGTGAAGTGTTCGTCTATAAATCTATTGAGACAAAATTTGAAATAATTTTTTTTTTATATTATTATAGTGTAGCAGCACCTCAAAAGACTAGATGGAATGGTTTGATAAAGGAATGACTTCGTTATTTAAAATGTCTGGTTAACTTTTTTCCAGTTTACTTTGTTTACCTTAATAATATAATTTGGACATCTTTCATATCATTACTTATGAAAGCTATTTTATTCTTTTTAATAGTTGCATAATATCTGGGTCTATCCTGATTTGAACAGCTTCCTACTTGATGCATATATAATTTTTTAGAAACTTTTAGGGTCATCACCTGATCATTATATAATAATGTAAATGTGAAAAGGCATGATAGAGCATGTGCTGAAAATTAGTTTTCTGACTAGCTTTATTAATATTTTGATATCTTGTCATTTTTATCTTTGATAAAAAGTTGAGTGGAAAAATTTTTCTGGGTATTTGAGAGTTCTGATTTATTGAGTCATATATGTGTTAGGAAGCTATGCTGAGACCATCTGCTTATCTTAAGTGAACTAGTTACGTCTTTTCTTTTAATAAAAAATATGAGTAATAATATATGTACCTGCATACTATAGGAAAGACATTCCAACAATACAGAACTGCGTACCGTAAAAAGTGAAAGTTTCCGTCTACTGATCTTCCTTTTATGGCTAACTACTGGTGTATATTCATGTAGCCTTTTTTTTCATATGTGATGTACGAATGCATACATAATCATATGTAAATATATATAGTTTTATTTTGTTTTTGACCTGTGTGGAATTATATTTGATTTCCCCATATGAAATTGCCAATATTCAACCGTTTTTAACCTACAAAAATGACAATTTCTTTTAGTTTGACCTAATACTACAAATATTGTTCTATTATTTTTTTTAACTACTAGTATATATATAATACTATATATATATTAAAAAGAAAAAAAAACCAAACTCATTGCCGTTGGTCGATTCCGACTCATAGCGGCCCTATAGGACAGAGTAAAACTTGCCGCATAGGGTTTCCAAGGAGCGCCTGGTGGATTCGAACTGTCCACCTTTTGGTTAGCAGCTGTAGCTCTTAACCACTGCGCCACCAGGGTTTCCTCATTCAGTAGACCTACTAAATGACTGCATTCTTAAAGAGGGAAATTGCTAATTTTCTCCTTCTCTTCTAATACTACTCACTCTTCCATTTTTCTCTTGAAGGCAGCAGAAAAAGTTGGATATCCGGTAATGATCAAGGCCTCAGAAGGAGGAGGAGGGAAGGGAATCAGAAAAGTCAACACTGCAGATGACTTCCCTAACCTCTTCAGACAGGTAGGGTATAAGTTGTTTTTGTTCATTTGAATTAACACGTATGTCAGAGATATATGACTAAACTCACTATAATTTGAATGTTCAGAGAATATAGAATTTTTCATTTTGCCTATAACTAATCAGATCTTTCTTACTAGCTTCCACCTGCTTATTAGCAAGGAAAATAAGTTAATCAGATGTCCAGGTCAGTTTAAAGTTTTGTTCAATTAGGTAATTCAAACAATAGAGTTATTCTTTCATATAAAAATGCTCACTTACTCATAACTCTTTCCTATATGATGTGTGTGGCTCGTAGGATCTCATAATGGCAAGGGAGAGTTGCCTTCGTCCATATTTATGCCTCTGTTCTGCTGCCATTATAGATAAAGTATGGCATATGGTTAACTCCAAATCTGGTAGCGTTTGGCTTGGCCAGGCTCAGGCTCTCTGACTGACTTTACCTCACTTTAGCTCCGGTTGGCTGTAGAGCCCTGAGTTTCTGCCATGTGTCTCATTTACCCTGCTGGCATAGGAGTCTGCATCTTTGCTTGTGCTACTAGGCCACCACACCCTAGCATAGAAGCCCTATGGCAAACCCACATCATATGAGGATTGAGGGTGGCTCAGAAAAGCTAAACCAAGGGTCTCTCTCTCTCTGCCTGACCCTGTGCTTTGCAGCAAAGTTGATGTGGCCATACTATAGATTGGTTATGGTGGCAAACAAGGAGATGATCTCTTTTCAGAATCTTAAAACAGAGAGTGAGAAGTGAAGCAGGAGCATTCTTTGCCCTGCCCTTAATGTTACTCTTACCTACCTGACTCACTTCTTTTTCTCCTATCAACACCCAGAAAAAGGAAAATTTGGACGTAGTTCTGGCCTTTGCATTCTCCCAGTTTCCTACTTTTTCATCTTTTACTTATATTTCCTTTTTTTTTTTTTAAAAAAACCTTTCAGCAGCAAAATTCTTGCTTCCTTGTCATGGGCTAAAGGGAAAACTCTGTGAACTGGATCTTCCATGATATGTTGTTGTTAGGTGCCGTCAAGTTGGTTCCAACTCATAGCGACCCTGCATACAGCAGAACGTAACACTGCCTGGTCTGCGTAACCCTCACAATTGTTGCTGTGTTTGAGCCCATTGTGGCAGCCACTGTGTCAGTCCATCCCATTGAGAGCTTCCTTCTTTCTCTGTCTCGCTGACCCTTTACTTTACCAAGCATGCCATCCTTCTGCACGGACTGGTCCCTCCTGATAACATGTCCAAAATAAGTGAGATGAAGTCTCACCATCCTCGCTTCCATGGAGTATTCTGTCTGTACTTCCAGGACAGATTTGTTCATTCTTCTGGCAGTCCATGGTATATTCAATATTCTTCACCAACACCACAATTCAAAGGTATCAGTTCTTCTTCGGTCTTCTTATTCATTGTCCAGCTTTCACATGCATGTGAGAAGATTGAAAATACCATGGCTTGGGTCAGGTGCACCTTAGTCCTCAGAGTGACATCTTTGCTTTTTAACACTTTAAAGAGGTCTTTTACAGCAGATTTGCCCAATGCAATACATCATTTTTTGACTGCTGTTTCCATGAGCAGCAGTTGATTGTAGCTCCAAGTAAAATGAGATCCTTGGCAACTGCAGTCTTTTCTCTGCATATCGTGATGTTACTTAGTGGCCCAGTTGTGAGGATTTTTATTTTCTTTATGTTGAGGTGTAATCCATACTGAAGGCTGTAGTCTTTGATCTTCAACACTAGGTGCTTCAAGTTCTCTTCTCGATTTAGTAGATAAAGTAATAAAGATATTGTCTTGCTGCATTCTTTTTTGAAGATCAGAAGCTGAATATTAGTTCAGTCTTTTTGTTTACATTTGTCTCTGTAAATCCTAATTTCATATGAGGTAGATCGATGTCTCATGTGGTCTAGAGAAAAGGTCTTCTTCTCTCAGAAGCAAAAGAAAAAGTATGCTAGTTTTTTTTGGGGGGAGGGGGAGAATCCTTTAGATATTTGAAAACTACTTATCATTATGGAATCAAATAGTTGAAGAGTCTACAACACTAAGAGGAAGTTTTATGTGAAAGTCCTTAAAGTTCCAGTAATGAATGGTCAACTAGATAACTGAAACCACTCCTCCCATTGAGAACAACTAGAAAAGCTGGACCAAATTTAAGAAAAAAAAAACTTTTTTTGTTTTAAGGCAGTAGAGACTGTTTAAGGCAATGGAGAATTATGGGACTAAGGTATAGAAGGAGGAGGAAACCCAGAGAGGTGAGCCTGGATTTTGAGGCCACTTTTTTCTCTAGAGATATCTTCCAATTCTGGAAGAGGCAACTGAAAAGCTTATCAGAGCTTACAACAGATTCACAAGATTAGGGGAGCAGAAATTAGACTTCAGTACTTGCTAAAGAAAGGGAAGCCTGGGAAACCAATCACACTTTAGGTTGGGATCCTAAAGTGCTGTACCTCAAGATGAACTGGAAATAGACCTACCCTCACAGACACTAAAGTTCAGCCTCAAAATACTCAAGGTATTCTAGGATTTCTAGTGCCCATAGCCTAGCCACCTGCAGGAATCAAATGCAAATCCTCTCCACAGAAGGGTAACATCCAGAACCTCAAATTATTTCTATTAATTTTCCACATACAGCATCAAGCATCCAATTAAAAATAAATAGGCATATAAAATTACATGGAAAACCAAGAAAAACAAAATACAGTAGAAACAGACCAACAGAGGATCTAGATAAAGAAACTATTAGACAAGAACTTTAAAGTTGCTATGCTTAATATATTCAAGGAAATAAAAGACAAGATTAAGAATTTTGGTAGAGAACTAGAAACCGTAAAGAAGAACCAAATTGAAATTCTAGTACTGAAAAATGCAATAACTACAATTAAGTTAATAGAGAGGTTTAATAGCACATTAGATGCAATGGAAAAGAGAATTAGTGACTGGAAGAGGGGTCAGAAGAAAATCCAGATTGAAGCATGAAGAGATGAAAGGATGAAAAATTTAGAGAAAAGCATATGGGAGATTATTTGTAAAGATGACCATAATAACTCTTCCCATCTCTATATGCACACCCCTTTACGTATGACTTTGCTGCTCCTGCCAACAAGTGGTAAAATCACTTTTCCCTCTCTTGAATTTCCACTAACCTTAGGACTTATCTTGACCAATAAAATATGGCAGAAGTGGCATAAAAGTTTTGAAGCTTAGACTTCAAGTGGTCTTGTAGCTTCTGCTCTTACCCTCTTAAAACAAGCCCTGAGACTGCTATATGAAGAGCCCAGTCTAGCCTACTGAAGAAAGACCACATGAAACAGATGATTTGTCTCAGCTGAGGCCTCCTAGACTGCTAGGTGACAGCCAGCATCAACTATGGGACATGTAAGGCCATATTAGACCTTCCAACCCCAGTGAAACTGCCAGATGGCTGCAGCTTCATTAGTGACTCCAGGCAAGATCAGCAGAAGAACTGTCCACCTGAGTCCAGCTCAGATTGCTGATTCACAAAATTATGAGCAGATAAAATGGTTGATGTCCTAAGCCACTAGGACTTTGATGATCTGTTAGATATCAATAGATAACAGTCACAGAAATGGATATCTAGAAGTGGGATACTGCCATAACAAAAAAGCTAAGCATGTGGTATTGGTTTTGAGACTGGCTGATAGGTAGATGCTAAAAAAGTGGTGAGGAAGGTGTTAATAGAGGCTTGAGGAATGTGAACAGTTTGTCAGTAGAGTCTGGAAAGGTAATGAGGAAATTGTTATTGGAGTCTGGAAAAAAGATTACACCTGTTCTGTAATGATGGAACAATTGGTGAAAAATGTTGCCTGAGATTACTTGGAAGATAGAAAATGTGTTTAATGAACATGTGGATCTGATAAAGGAGATCTCTAGATAAAGTGTTGAAGGTATCTGTTGAGTGCTCTTAGTTGTGTATGCTGAAGAACTACAAAAGAGAGATGAGTTAAAGAAGGAAATGTTTAGTTTACATGCAGAATTCAGAGGAAGTGTAAAGGATCCAGGACTTGCTGGTCTTGAAAATACAACTATCTTTTATTCCCAGTCTCTCCAGCTAGCAAAAGATTCTGAAAGTAAGAAATGGCCTCAGAGTAAAGGCCAAATCAAGAGCACCTGCAAGATCCTTGAAGACCTCAGAAACATTTAAGGCAGTACCTGTTAGACCCTCTCAGCTAGATAAAAGGGCTTCTAATAATTTTAAGGATGTTATCTTACAGCAAACTGATATGCCCAAAGTGTAGAGAGATCTTTCTGGAAAGAATTATGGATGTGGCTTTTGGGGCAAGGACTGAACCCCAGTACAATTCATAGGAAACCCACGAAGTTTTTAAGAGACTTATATTGATGAATGCACCATGATCTTGGACTAAAAGAGATAGAGACAATGACAGTCGTCAAAATGAAAAAAAGCTTTCTGAACCTTCAACTTTCTATGGGCAAGAAGCAGGCTGAGAAAGCTCAGCTGAAAACATGGTCATTTCTAATAAAAAGACACATTTCTCAGAGAGTGGAGCCAGAAGCCCAGAAGGCAGAGCTAAGAGTAGCGGGGAGCCATGGATTAGGGTACCACCCTCAGGGAGCAGAGCCAGGTCCTAATTTAAAAAAAAAAAAAAAAATTCCCTGCCCCTGGAATAAGGTAACCTGAAAACATGTACTATCTGGATTTCAGAATTGCTATGGACCAGTGACTTCAATGTACCTCCCATTCCTCTCCTGTTTGAACTGGAATTATATATTACAGTTATCCTCACCCCATCTCACCGCTATGTATTGGGAGTGTTGGGGGCAGATAACTTGTCTTTTTAGTTCCCAGGTCATTGGACCAAGAGAAACTTCACCTGTGGAGCTGCACCCAAGGAGCTGCATTTGCTTCTGGACATGACTCATGAGAAAATGGACGTCAAGCCTGATGCCATGCTTGGATAAGACTTTGGGGGTCTTGGGAGGGGGTGAGTCTGTTTGCATGTGGGAGGTATGTGAATTATTGTGGCCAGAGGGTGGATCATAGTAGATTGTTTTACAGATGGCCACAATAACTCCTCCATCCCTGTATATACACCCCTTTGCAATGTGACTTTGCTGTCCCTCCTGGGAAGAGGTGGAATCTCTTCTCCACCCCTTGAATATTAGCTGGCCTTGTGGCTTGCTTAGACCATTAGACTGTGGCCAGGGTGATATTGCATAAGTTCCAAGGCATAGACCTGTAGAGGCCTTGCAGCTTCTGTCCTCACCCTCTTGGAACACCACTGAAGAAGCCTAGTCTAGCCTACTGGAGGATGAAAGACCACATGCAACAGAGATGAGCTGTGCCTGCTGAGGCTTCCTAGACCTACCAACCAACAGTCAGCCCAAAGCACCAGACATGTGAGACCATCTGAGGCCATTCATCCCCATTAGAGCCACCAGATGATTGTATACGTATCAGTGACCCCAGGCAAGACCAGAAGAAGTATCCAGATGAGTGTAACATCATGGGAAAATAAAATAGTTGATGTCCTAAGCAAGCCACTGAGTTTTGAGGTGACTTGTTACACAGCAAAACAGAGGATAAAAGACATATGGATACAGTGAAATGATCTAAATCAAGTACTTGGAGTCTCAGAAGAGAAGAATGGTGGAGAAGCAATATTTGAAGAAATAATGGACCAGAAACAATATTTGAAGAGTTAATGACTAAGAATTTTCCTGAACTGACAAAAAACACCAAACACAGATTCGAAAGCAATAGGAACCCCAAGCAGGACAAATACAAAGAGAACCAGACCTAAATTTATCAAAATAAAACCACCCCTCACCCCAACGCCCCTCCCCCCCCAAAAAAGAGAGAGAAAATCTTAAATGCAGTTGGAGAAAAAGATTGCTTTCAAAAGAGTAATAATATTGACAGCTGACATCTCAGTAGAAGCAGTGGAAAGCCAGAAGACATAGAGATATCTTTCAAGCCTTGAAAGAAAATCATTGCTAGTGTAGAATTCCGTACTCAGTAACGATATTCTTCAAAACTGAAGATGAAAGTTCTTTGAAAAGTATAAAAAACTACACCAGTACAGTATATGATGCAATGTGAAACAGGAAGAATCATCTAGTCTGCTGAGAGTTGGACATTTGCCTATACAGAGTCGATGGCAGTATTTTGCCGTTGTGGGATTTGTGTGTGTATATGTGTGTGTATTTTCAAATATTTTGTTGTTTACCCTTGTAACACACTGGATGTTCATACTTCTTTTAGTCCTTAATTAATATTTGTTTCATAACTAAGAATGCAGTATCTTAAATATAAAAGGGCATGGGCTATGTTTTATTCTTTTTTTTTTTTTTTTTTTTAATTTCTACTGATTAACATGGTTCCTGGCACTTCTAGGCATCTGCCTATTAAAATCGAAGCAGCTTATCAGAATAGCAAAAAGGGTTAGCAATTAAGAATTTGTTTTATTTCCTTTTCTAATATAGGTTCAAGCTGAAGTCCCTGGATCACCTATATTTGTGATGAGACTAGCCAAACAATCTCGTCACCTGGAGGTGCAGATCCTAGCAGATCAGTATGGCAATGCTATCTCTTTGTTTGGTCGTGACTGCTCCGTACAGCGCAGGCACCAGAAGATTATCGAAGAGGCACCTGCTGCTATTGCTCCTCCAGCAGTATTTGAACATATGGAACAGGTGAGTATTTGAGAAGCTTTAATTTCTGTTTTCTCATACTGAACTGCTATAGTTTAGTTCATGTGCCAATCTGAGAATAGTAGAATTTGAAGCAAGGATTCTGGGTAATTGATATGATTTTTTTTTCCTGGAAGAAAAAAAATTCTGCTATTTTTCCTGTAGGAGAGTCACCAATGAAGATGGTTAGCTCTTTAAAAAAAAAAAAAAAAAGTATACTATTTTGAGTAGGGATAAAGAGGAGAAATGTTTTAGACTTTTTAATCTTATTGCTTAATTTTCTAGCAAGTTTCTGATAAGTAGTTCTGTTTTCTAGATTGATTATCATTGAGTCTTCATATGAATTTATTCAAATACATTATCTTTTTGAAATGTTCTCTGAGTATCTTTAAAGCTCACATGTTGTATAATTTTGTATAGAATATAATCTCTTAGAGACCTTAAAGGATGCCTTGGAAACAGTTATAGCTTAGGGGTCCGAACGTGGTCTTTCCTGGAATTGTGATTCAGTCTTCATCTTATTGGACACATGTTTTCCACATCTTCTTTCTTCTGAATTCTGAATGAGCTAACTATACAGTAATCTGTGTTGGAAGTTTAATTCCTACTCCCACATGCTCACGTTTGTGTATTAGGATGCAATATTAAACTGCTGTAATGAAGAGACTTCCAAACTACAGTGGCTTAAACAAGGCATAAGTTTCTCTGGGCTGGTGCTGTGGCACTGCTCCATGCCAGAGACTCACTCTGCCAGAGTTAGAGCAAACTAGGTCAGAGTCAGCAAACTACGACTCTTAGGCCAAATCTGACCTGGTTTTGTAAACAATGTTTATTGGAATACAGCCAGATGATTTATTTATATATCATAATAAATTTATTTATACTGTCTATGGTTACTTTAGGACTGTAATGGCAGTGTTGAATAGTTGCAACAGAGACTGTATGGCCTGCAAAGCTGAAAATAATTACTATTTGGTTCTTTACAGAAAAAGTTTGCCGACCCTTGCCCTAGGATGGTGTCATCATCATCTTCTTTATTATACAAGATTATGTTCACATTGCAGCCTGTGGAAAGAGTGAAACAGGGGACATGGAGGGCAAGCAAATAAAGACATGATCTAGAAGTCACATATGTCACTTCTCACATCCCATTGGACAAAATTCAGTTACACAATCACACCTAGCTGCAAGGGATGTTAGGAATTATAGTCACTAGCTGAGTGGCCATGTGCTCAGCTAAAATTCAGGAGATTCTGTTACTGAAAAGGATAAAAGTAGAGAAAAATTACCTGAGGGCATTTAGCAATCTGTGCTACAGTCTGTTCCTCTGGTTCCCTAGTATCCTTTCACACCCTTTTCCCACACTGCTTCCCTCAAGGAAAGCTGCACACATTCTCAGTCAGTTACTACATTCACCTAAAAATCCAAGATGACTGGCTGCTGTACATTCTTCTCCATTAGATATGCATGTGACTTTTCATGGGCCAGTGACCTAAAATACAGGTTATCTACCCCTTATCATCCCTTCTCCCCTCATATATTCAAGATACAGTGGTGGATTAGGAACAGGATAACACCCAGCTGGGAGAGGGAAAAATGAAAAATTACATAGCAGTCATTGATTTATAAAACCAAAACCAAACTCATTGCTGTTGAGTTGATTCCAACTGATAGTAAGCCTGTAGGACAGTGTAGAACTGCCCCATAGGGTTTCCAAGGCTCTATAATCTTTATGGAAGCAACTGCAACATCTTTCTTCTGCAGAGGAGCTGGTGGGTTTGAATTGCCAACCTTTTGTTAGCAACCAGTTGCTTAACCACTGCACCACCAGGGCTCCTCATTGGTCTGTAGCAGTTAGCAAATCCTTCTCCGCAGGAATTGTGATGATTCCCTACCATGTAGTGGAGTAATACCTCAATTAGTCTTTGTGTCTGCCCCTAGTTCTGTTCTTTGGGAGTAAATCCCATGCCCATTGTCCTTCAAGGCACCTGGCTTTGCTCTTTGTGAAGCTGTTCCCTGCTCAGTTTTCTCTGTGAATTAGGCTTTGGAAACTACCGACTTTGGCAGAGCTGACTTCCGGTGCAGGATTGGGGGCACAAAGATTATTCCAATAATCAATCCCAGCTTTTGAAGGCTAGGTTTGTGGTTTCTTTAGTCATACAATTCATTCAGAAATTTAGTAAGCCTCTGGGCTGTTTGCTTCCAGTCAGCTTCAGGTTAGAGTAACCAAACCTAAAGATTTTTTTCTGGGTAATATAAAGTTTTCCTCTTTTATTTACTGGCTTCTGTGGTTACCCCATCTCACTCCTCAGTTTAATGCTGCCTACCTTGAAACCAGCTGAAACTGAAGTGGCACTCTTAATCTGACCTTTGACACTGCATTGTTTCTAGTCTTCTGTTTTTAGGGTATAAAAGCAGTTGGCATCTTCAACAAGCTGACTTTTTCTAACCATTTTTCTTAAAGCTTACCAAATGTTTTATGCCACAACAAGGAGGCCACCAGCTTTCCAATCTGCAGTATCTGTTTCCTCGCCATCCACCACCCTTTTTCTAAGCCAATACCACATATTTTAATTTTTTTAACAGCAGCATCCTACCTACAGTTAATAATTTTTGTATTGGTTAGGGTTGGTTCAGTGGTAGAATTCTCGTCTCCCATGAAGAAGATCCAGATTTGATTCCCAGCCAGTGCACCTCAAGCACAGGCACTATCTGTCTATCAGTAGAGATTTGCTTGTTGCTGTGATGTTGAACAGGTTTCAGTGGAGCTTCCAGACTAACATGGACTAGAAAGAAAGGCCTGATGGTCTACTTCCAAAAACCAGCCAGTGAAAACCCTGTGCATCATAACGGTCTGATGCAGCCAGTCATGGGAACCAGGCACTGCTTTGTTCCTTTGTGTGTGAGGTCACCATGAGTCAGGGGTCTACTTGACATTGGCTAACAACAACAGGATACAGGTTTAGCTGATGTAACAAAGAGATCCAAACGATACAGCGACTCAAGTAAGGTAGACGTTTATCTTTCTCTTCCATAGTAGTTTGAGGTAAGCTCTCCAGAGCAGTGGGACAGTTCTGTTTATGAGGCTATCCTGAGATTCAGGTTCTGTCTTGTTTTGCCATTCTTAGCATGTTCTCATTTCCATAATTGAACCCGGCTTGCACTATCATGGCCATGTTCCAATTCATAGGGAGGGGAAAAGCCAAGAATGGAGGGCAAGAAATTTCCTTTGCAAAACATGATTCAGGAGTTGTGCATATGTCACTCATGACTGTTGACATTCTGTTGGTCAAAACCTAGTCACTAGCTACAAGAGATGTTGGAAAATCTAGTCTCTAGCTGGGCAGCCATGTTCCTAGGAAGAAGGGGAGGATATGGGGAATACCAGAAACTAGGGGAGAATGACAAGTCTGCCACAGTGCGTGTTTGCATCATTCCTGATTGGTGAGGTTGCTTGTGATCTAAAACTGAAAAATCCTCGGTTTTCCCACAGCTTTTCGTTGAGTTTGTCATCTCTTGTCGAGGGATCTTACATAATAATCAGACAAGGTGAAATTAGCTCTAATATGGCTAAAAATCTTTGCTGGTTCTTATAAACATTTGATAGTTGAGTCAGAGAGGCTGTAGATAAGCAGTGGTCCAACAGTGGACAAGGTGAGATACTTATGTTTGCTTATCTTTCATCTTTAAGTGTGCAGTGAAACTGGCCAAAATGGTTGGTTATGTGAGTGCTGGGACTGTGGAGTACCTCTACAGCCAGGATGGCAGCTTCTACTTTTTGGAACTGAACCCTCGGCTACAGGTGGAGCACCCTTGTACAGAGATGGTGGCTGATGTCAACCTTCCTGCAGCACAACTCCAGGTGAGTCACCCTGATTTGAGCTCAAGGAGGAGCCTAGAAAAGTTTGGAATTTTAAAGATACCTGGAAAACTGGTTTAACCAGTGTCTGATAAGAGAAACCAAAAAACAAACTCACTGCAGTCAAGTTCATAGTGACCCTGTAGGACAGAGTAGAACTGCCCCATAGGGTTCCTAAGGCTGTACATTTTTACAGAAGCAGACTGCTTTCTACCTCGGAGTGGCTGGTGGGTTCAAACTGCTGACCGTTCTGTTCACAGCTGAGCACTTTAACAACTGCACCACCAGGACTCTGTAAGAGAAAAGCACCTTCTATTTGAGTCTTGCCTAATGTTCATTTCTCTTGTGCTGTGTTGTGTGGGTTGTACAGATGTGGGTTGGTTTCCCTGATGTGGTACAAACATAGGAAAATTATTATTTTTTTAAGCCAGATACATCTGATATAAACTCATATTTTAGAAAGAAACTTCACAAATAATATGCTTTATTCAATTGTTTAATTATAGAAAACCTTACAACTTTGGAATTGCTCCCTAATCCTCTTTACTAGTGTTCTGTATTAGAGAAATTCCATATCAAAGTTGGGGTCAAAAGTGTTTCCTGTAAGACTCTAGTATCCCACATTTATTCACCCCCCGCCACATTTGTTTTTATAATGTATAAAGTGCTAGTTGTCATTTATTGCCTCCTGTCAGCCCAGGGATGGAGCCCTGATGGCACAGTGGTTAAGAGCTTGGCTGCTAACCAAAAGGTTGGCAGTTCGAATCTACCAGCCGCTCCTTGGAAACCCTATGTGGCAGTTCTCCTCTGTCCTATAGGGTCTCTGAGTTGGAATCAACTCGACGACAGTGGGTTTGGTTTTGGTTTTCTCAGTGCAGTAAACAAGTGTTACCAGAAGCAGTAATAGCTAATGATAAGGTTTGGTATTATTTATATCTAATGTAGTCTTTGCCCACACTGGGAACCCCCTCTGTGTTCCCATTAAGGACTAAAGATTTATTTACTTCTTGCACTGGTTTGTGGGAATGAAAGAGATAATTATGATAGAGTTAGAACTTTTTAGCTAACTGGACTTACTGGATAACCACTGACATTGACATTTCGCTTGGATATCTTCATGTTGATTCCTTGATGGGGAATTGACACTAAGGGGAGCTTGTGTCTGTTGTATTAGGAATTGGGGGACTTTTTTAGGAGTGAGGAATGTCTAACAACTTATCAGTACTGACATCCTATTTCAGGTTAACTTAGAATTATTTGTTCAGTGATTGTAGAACACAGACTATAAAAACACAATGTTTTAGGTGGTGGCTAATGAAATGAAAAACTGTAGGTAATCTGATAGCCTTCACATTTTAAGGAAAGTAACTGTGGAAAATGAGTGACGTGTGTGTTTTATTAACTTTCAGATTGCCATGGGGATCCCTCTATATAGAATCAAGGATATCCGTATGATGTATGGGGTATCTCCCTGGGGCGATGCTCCCATTGATTTTGAAAATTCTGCTCATGTTCCTTGCCCAAGGGGCCATGTTATTGCTGCTCGGATCACTAGTGAAAATCCAGATGAGGTAACTCATCAGTTAAAAAGTTGACACCTTTTTTCCCCTGGGGAACTATCTGAGGGCATACATCTGAAACATCTTGGGACTTCCTCTGGGGAGGGAAATTATTTATAGAGTATTTGATCGGAGCAGATAAATTATTAAATTAAGTGATCATTGCTCCACTGATCGTTTAATCCCACTTTATCACTATAAGATCCTCACTGGGTTTGTAGCACTGGACCGTGGCACTTGAGCTTTTATGATTTTTGTGCATCATTTCTCCTTCTGTATATGATTAGCAGAGACCCTAAACAATGAATATACAAATGTCCTCTTTCTTGGAAATATGATACAGTCTCTCATATTCACCATTCTCTAACAGGGTTTTAAGCCCAGCTCAGGAACAGTTCAGGAATTGAATTTCCGCAGCAATAAGAACGTTTGGGGTTATTTCAGTGTTGCTGCTGCAGGAGGACTTCATGAATTTGCTGATTCTCAATTCGGTCACTGCTTTTCCTGGGGAGAAAACAGAGAGGAAGCAATTTCGTGAGTATAAAAGTGTTTGTTTCCATTTTACAAAATAAATTCATGTTAATCTTCAGTGAAGGGACGAGCATGGGAATGAGAACCGTTTATCTGCGGCAGAAGTACCGATATGGTCAGCCTTATTGATAAAAATATTTAAAATCATACTTGCATTTATATTATGTTAAATTATGCCGATTTGACAGATATTTTTCTGTTTGTTGTTCTGAGCCTTTTGAAGTATTCTTCTGTTTGTTTCAAGTGCTTTTGATAAACTTACATAATTGATTGCTTTAAGGGTGCCATATTTTTCCTTAGAAACAGTAATGTAATTGGGGATGGGGAGTGGGGAAAGGAAGATTTTTGTTCAAGGGTTTGGCATAAATAAATCATAGGTAAGATCTGTCATTTGTCATAAAAATAATGATATAACTATGAATATCCTATAGTTATTTAAAATAATAAGATAATGCTGCTTGTCTTATGACAAGGGCATAGGGAACTGTCCACAGTGCTTAGATGAGAGACCCTGGTGTGTTATAAAGTATATACACAGCTTATACAAATATAGCTGGTATATCGTGTTATTAATTAGTATTCTTTTAATAAACATATTAAATTAACAGCAATTTTGCTTGCCTAAAAAGGTAGGGCCTTAGAAGATAATTTGGACAGCTCAGATATTTTAGAATTTCTATTTTCTAGTTTTTTTTGGTACTAAACATTTAATACCGTTCTCTTGACCTTTGAAATGTATACAAAGAGTAGATAATAAGTATTGACAATGTTAGTTATTAATAATGTTTCAGAAGTAGGGAAGTCTCAATATTTCTCTATTTTGTCCTGTACAATTCTTTCTGTGTATTCAAAACTATCAGTGGAGTTTTTCAAAATTAAAACAGTGCTGCCAGAAAAATCATCTAGTCTAAAGTTGCTTTTTTTTTTAACTGCCATATCCTGCTTTGTCAAAGTGTGTACAACGTTTACAGTGGAGCTTGCAAGCTGGTGGCTTTCAGGCCAGTCTCAGCCTACAGATGTGTTTTGATTGGCTCATAAAGTGTTAATTTAAAAAAAAAAATTACTAACATTTAAAAATTGGGAGATTGAAATAAAAATCTAGAGATTGAAATAAAAATCTAGATTTCTCCCTTTTTTTAAAAAATGGGATGATAACGATAATATTGGTTTTATATTCCACTTGGCAAAAGTCAGCTGAAACTTTGTGTGACTGTTTGTTTATATGAGACATGAACTCTCTAGTTCACCACAGCCCCCATCCCATCTGCCTCACTCATTTATGTTCCAGGGTGGTCTCTGTTAGCATTTATATATATCGTCCTGATTCAGCAGAGCAGTGTGTACTTTCCACGAGACATGTTCTGTGTCACAGGCCAGAAACCTTGCTCCTTACTTCCTGACCTGCTGTGTACAGTTTTCTTAATGAGGTTAACTTTTAGCACATGAAAAATATGGTCTCTACAATAAGCTTGCTTCTTAATACCAAACGTTCATTCTTCAGGTCAGAACTTCCTTTTTTTTTAAATTAACATTATTAGGTCTGTATTCTTCAGCTTGATGTTCAGACTTTTGTTCTCCACAATAGCCCTAAGCCATGTTCCAGCATTATTCCTCACAAATTATAATCTAAATACCCTGAGGGCAGGACCATGTCTGTCTTGCTGCTGCAGTATCTCCTGACCATAATAAGCATTCAGTAAATGTTTGTTGAATGGATTGCCCAGTAGTCCCTCTCCTCATACCCTCTGCTATACCTTCTGCTTCAGTCATACCCTTCATCCCTTGAACACAACCCTTTTCTCCCCTCTTTACCTTTGTTCTTGCTGTTTTTTCTTTTCACTTCATTCATTCATTCCATTCAACAAATATTTACATAGTATCCACTATATGCTGTTCTTGCTGTTTTTTCT
>NW_004443990.1:585306-666759 GCF_000243295.1 Trichechus manatus latirostris
TAGTATCCACTATATGCTGTTCTTGCTGTTTTTTCTTTTCACTTCATTCATTCATTCCATTCAACAAATATTTACATAGTATCCACTATATGCTGGTTCTAGGGATACAGTGATGACCAAAATAAGGTCTCTGCCCTCATGGAACTTTACAGTCTAAAGGAAGAGAAAAATTAAATCAGCAATTAAAACACAACGTATTAAGTGCTATGATAGTGTGACATATAAGGATGTCATAGGAGCTTATAGCAGAGGCAACCAACTCTGTCTGGAGGGGGGTCAGGGAAGCCTTCCCAGCAGGAAGTGACGTCTAGACTGATACCTGAAGAGTGTATAGGAATAAACCTGGCGCAGAGGCGAAAGTGGAGATGGAAAAGAGAATAGTGTTCAAGGCGGAGGGGATGCCTGAACCACCTGGAGTAGTATTCCTCACCCAGTTGAAATGCCAGTTATACTTTTAGCCCATGTCAGATTTTATATTTTTCATGAAACCATAGTAGGTAGATTTTTATCCCTTTTTAGAACCTCTCCAGCATTTTGCTTGTATCTCTCTAATGTCATTTATGATATCCTGGCTTATACTTTAAAAGTGATAATTATATATTTTTAGTGTCTCCCTATGAACCTAGTTAGTATGTATCTTGAGTATGTGAGGTGTATAATAAATTATTTGCTAAAGAAAGTATTTTACAAGATAGATATTAATGGGCAGAAAGATACAGAAAAATTCCATAATACTTTGAAATTCTGTTAAAATTAGACTATCTTATACTTAATTGAGAGTAATAAAAGACCAAGTCATTACACAGGTATCTAAAATGTAGCTTAAGAAACACTCTCACATGCGGTGTCAGTTGATACCTGACTGCACCCAGGCAGTTGCCTCACTGTATGTAAGCCTTTAAACTAAAGTATTAGCGTTTGTCAAAATTCATTGAACTGTATACTTAAAATAAGTATATTTTATTGTAAATTATACCTCAATAAAATAAATAAGGTATAACGATGGGAAAAAGTATGCCCTAATTCAGTTTAGCCAGCAGTAATGAATAGAATAATTGGTAACCTAGTAAGTGAAAAATGAGGGTGGTTTGCTCTTTATATGTGAAATGAATGTGATTTGCTGATGATCTTATGGTAATATCAGTCAGAATTCATAAGTTTGCTGATTTGCTGGTTCTCCCTACCTGGAATACCCATGAATGAACACCCTTATATGTGTGCCCTCATTTGTTCTTGGATTTATCCTGTCTCTACTCCCTCCAAAGAGTTCAAAGGAATGGAGCAATTCTCTAAAATGAGTGGAAAAACACTGAAACGTTTATTGCTGAAACAGAGCTGCTTCTATTCTTCTCCCAGAAATATGGTAGTGGCTTTAAAGGAGCTGTCTATTCGGGGTGATTTTCGAACTACAGTTGAGTACCTGATCAAATTGTTGGAGACTGAAAGCTTTCAGTTGAATAGAATTGACACTGGTTGGCTGGACAGACTGATAGCCGAAAAAGTACAGGTTTGTATTTCTCCACTTGTAAAAACAGCTTCTGGGATTGGATTTTTACAGGCTTGGGGGGTGATCAGTCTGTGTCACTAGATGGGATTTATTTGTTCTCGTTTAAATGATTCTCAGTCTACCTGGAAAAATCTAGGAGTCAGTGTAATTTTAGCACCATAAGAGTTTTTGTGCCTATGTTTCAGTCATTTTATATTTTCTAGTGTTACTTCCTGGGGTATATTTAAAGAGAGACATTCAGAGATCGAAATACTTCTTCTTTCCTCATGTGATGTTAAATCTGTTTCAGAGTTACCAACTTCTACACTTCCACTGAGAGGGGCCTCTTTTAAATCAACGAGGTTATTACCCCTTGTTCCTGAATTCCTGGATATTCTGAATTACCCAAGGTTTTGTGTAAAATCACTAAATTCATATAAATTGCTTGATGGTCCAAACTTTGGGTGCACTCCGTTTTTCTTTGAGATTATCAGTAGCCAAATTTCTGTACCTTTTAAAATTCATTTCTGTCAAAAACCTGTTTTTGAGCTGGTCTTTGAGCAGCTCAGTGGAAATTTTAGGGAGAGTGGTGGGGGAAAGGTGTTGGCCCCTCACCCCCCTCCAATCTTTCTTTCATTCATCTCTATTCAAATGAGGCCTGTATTCAGATTCTAAAATTAAATGTGTTCATTTTTTATCTCAAAAACCAATTGGGCAATAAGGGTGGAGATTTTCAATATTAGCTGTTTTCTCATAGCAAACTTGAGCCTGATTTGAATTGAGGGGGCATGATGCCAAGTGACAACGCTTTTAATCTATGCTCCTTCTTCCTTTCAGGCAGAGCGACCCGACACCATGTTGGGAGTTGTGTGTGGAGCTCTCCACGTGGCAGATGTTAGCTTGAGGAATAGCATCTCTAACTTCCTTCACTCCTTAGAAAGGTAGGCTTTGTTTCCTTTAGGTTGCGCAAGCTAACCAGTGGTTCTGAGTATAGGACTGAAGCTTAAAGACCCGTTTATTCTTCAGTCTGTTCCTGACAGTTTGTGAGTGCTACTTGTTATTCACTGATCTTGGGGGGAGGAGGAAGAGGAAAATTAAGCATTTATTGCAAATTATTTTGAGACTCTAAACCGTAGCTTCGATAGATTAGTTTATATCACAGCTAGAGTAGGTTGGTTTTTTTTTTGTACTGGAATCTGGCTGAAGTAAACTTTTTATTCTGTACAAGCATCAAATCTCTGGTGATAAAAATCTGATGCTTTTCTCTAGCTTTGAACCCTAAATTTACATATATTACCTATAACACATTTTAGGAGTAAATAATTTAAGCCAATATTCGGGATGACCTCATGAGTCTTTCAAGTAGAGGGTCAGACATGTATGGTGCTCAGCTAATTTCTAACACTGATTCTGGAGACTAAGCTCTGCTTCTCAGTCCTCGGAGAAATGGTCCAGGGGCTAATCATTTTAAAGCACTTTAATCACAGGCATTTTATTTCCTTCTCTGTTGTTAGACTTTTGTCAACTGCTTTGTGAGATGTCTGAAGAGAAGAAAAGAAACAAAATGTTAAAAATTGAACTGAGGTTTCACAGTCACTTAATACTTATGGCTAATATTTTCACTATGTTACTTTCATGCAGTAAAACCTTTAGCAGCTCCCATGTTTCTTCTGTATTAAATCTAAATTCCTCACTGTGACTTTCAATTCTTCTGTACTTTGGTCTCTTTTTGTCAGTCCAAACCAAACCAAACAAAGCCCTTCGCCATCGAGTGGATTCCAACTCACAGCAACCTTATAGGACAGAGTAGAACTGCCCCATAGGGTTTCCAAGGGGCAGCTGGTGGTTGTCAGTCCAGTCTTCCTTGTTTCTGTTCCTCAACATGCAGTCTCTACCTTAGTTAAATGGTTTCCCTACTGGTGTACAGATGTCCCATGTGCAATCTCCTGTCCGAGACTTTTTTTAAATGTTCTTTTTAAAATTTATTTTTAAAACTTGTATTTTAATTTCAAATTTACAGAAGAGTTGCATCAATAGTACAAAGAACTATGTATTCTTTACCCAGATTCACCAATTACTAACAACTTTACTCACATCATTTGTCACTCCCTCTCTCTGTTATTATCAGAAGTCTTTCTTGATATTGTTTCCCTCTTTGGTAATGTCCTTCCTTTTCCCCTTTCACCTCCACCCAGCCATGGCCTACAGCCTTTTTTTTTTTTTAAAAATCCCAAATAAAATCCCGGCTGATAGGAGTAGATGAGGACTGATTGCACTAGGGTTTTTATTGATTTTTTTAAGCTTTAATTTTATTTATTTTTAAGAACAGGCAATGCATTGACATGGTTCAAAATTCAGAAGGCACAAAAACTATGTAGTGAAAATTCTCCTCTTCACCTCTGTTCCCTGCCCACCCAGTTCCCTTCCCTTAGGCAACCAGTATTACCAGGTCTTATGTAGTCTTCCAGAGACATCCTAAACTTATAAAATGTGTACATTTAATGTTGTTTCTTCCCACTCTTCCCCCTTTTTTTAAACACTAATGGTAATCTACTCTAAGACTGTTATATACCTTGCTTTTTTCACTTAGCAGTATATTTTGGAGAGTGTTCCATATTAGTATGTAAGGCTTCATCTTTCTTTTTTAATGGCTGTGTAATCCATAATATGGCTCTTCCGTGATTTGTGAATTCAGTCCCTTACTGATGGTGATATAGGTTGTTTTCCGGCTTTTGATATTCTAGGAAATGCTGCGATCAATAACTTTTGAGCTTCCTTTATAAACTTGCAGAATTCTCTGGAAGTAAGTGTCTCACATTTTTGTTCTTTCAGGGGTCAAGTCCTTCCAGCTCACACACTTCTAAATACAGTAGATGTTGAACTTATCTATGAGGGAGTCAAGTATGTACTTAAGGTATGCTTAATCCTGCTGATGCTTACATCTTTTTTTTTCTTTTTTTAATTTTGTGGTAAAATATATATAACAAAACATTTGCGTTTTAACCGTTTTTAAGTGTACAATTTAGTGGCATTAATTCACTGTGTTTTGCAACCATCAACACTATCCATTTCCAAATGTTTTTTATCACCCTAAACAGAAACTCAGCACCCCTTAAGCAGTAACTCCCCATTTCCACTTCCCTATAGCCCCTGGTGGAGCCCTAGTGGCGTAGTGGTTAAGAGCTGCGGCTGCTAACCAAAAAATTAACAGTTCGAACCACCAACCACTCCTTGGAAGCCCTATGAGGCAGTTCTACTCTGTCCTATAGGGTCGCTATGGTCTGAATTGACTTGATGGCAACAGGTGGTTGTTACAGCCCCTGGTAACCACTAATGTATTTATTTATCTCCATGTATTTACTTATTCTAGATATTTCATATACATGGGATCATACAATATTTGTCCTTTTGTGTCTGACATTTCACTCAGCATGTGTACCTTACTTTTTGTCTCTTTGTTATCTTGCTTTCTTTAAAGGTCAAGAGGTAGGGGGAAACATTTGCTTTATTGTAGGGGCTGGACATTAGTGAAATTACAGTCATTATTTATGTCAGTAGCATGAAGCAGTATTTGATGATTCTATGAAAACCTTTTAATTTCTCCCCAATTTCACGTATACAGCCCAGAGATAAAGGGGGGACAGGGAATAACCAGAGCAGGGAGACTAACGTAGCCCTGTTAGCTTGTGGCAGGACTGAACCATGCCCACAGTCACTCATGCTAATAGCACTTGTGCCATGAATTTCTTCCCTCTGACAGATCTTTTTTGCCTGTATCTTTGAGATACTGAAGTTTTGTCTGGGGCACCACCTGGAAGGGACACATTGACTTTTTCCTCCTGGTACTTGTTGCCTACAGGTGACTCGACAGTCCCCCAACTCATATGTGGTGATCATGAATGGCTCATGTGTAGAAGTAGATGTGCATCGGCTAAGTGATGGAGGACTGCTCTTGTCCTACGATGGCAGCAGCTATACCACATACATGAAGGAGGAAGTGGACAGGTGAGTGGCTGTTTGAGGTCCATTTGATGGTCATTATGTCAGTCTCTTAATAGTCACTGACTCTTGAGATTTTTCAAAGCCTTTTTTGGTACTCTTTTTTTTTTTTTTTAAATAATAAAAAATAATACATGCACTTAATGAAAATTCCAGGATTACAATTAAAACCATGTCTCCCTACCACTCTGATGTGGATATACTATGAAAAATAAGTTCTCTTTGTGGGCAACCACTGCTTCTTATATATTTTTCTTGAAATTTTGTATGCATATACAAGTTAAACATATGTACACGATGTATTTTTCTCTTAAATACATTCACAAAAGAAAAAACATCCTTTAAATGTTATTTTGCACCTTGCTTTTTTTTCATTTAACATATCTTGAAGACTGCTCAACACCAGTCATTGTGTTCTTGTGAGTTAACTGAATTAACACATGTAAAGCACTTAGAACATTTCCTGGGACATACTAAGGGCTCAAGAAATGTTAGCTACTACATCATCATCTTCGTGTTTTGTTTTGTTTTTTTTATAGAGTTGCCCTGTTTTTTGTTTTTAATCTCATTTATTTTGTCGTTGGTATTAAGAATATACATAGCAAAACATACACCAATTCAATAGTTTCTACAGGTACATTTGTGACATTGATTACATTGTTTGAGGTGTGCAACCATTCCCATTCTCATCCTCCTTTTCTGAGTTTTTCCTCCCCCATTAACATAAATTCACTGTCCCCTAAGGTTCCTATCTAATCTTTCAAGTTGCTGTTGTCACTTTGATCCCATGTAGATAGTTCTTAAAAGAGTATAATGCTCGAGGCAGATATTTTTTACTGGTTAAGCTAAACTGTTGTTTGGTTTTAAGAAGACTTCAGGGGATATTTTTGGTTTAAGGTTTAAAGATTATCTAAGGGCAATAGTTTCAGGGGTTCATCCAACCTTCATGGCTTCAGGAAGTCTGCAGTCCATGAGAATTTGAAATTCTGTTGTGCATTTTCCCCCTTTTGATCAAGCTTCTTCTAGAGAATCTTTGATCAAAATGTTCAGTAATGGTAGCTGGGCACATCCAGTTCTTCTTGTCTCATGGCAAAGGAGGCAGTTGTTCATGGAGGCAAATAGGCCCTGTTTTTTTTTTAATGGTCACGTAGTGTTCCACTGTATGGATGTATCATGATTTAGGATTCTTGGTAGCACAGTGGTTAAATAGCTCGGCCGCTAACCACAAGGCCGGGGGTTCAAACCAACCAGCCACTCGGCATGGTGATTTTCCTGGAAAACCCTATGAGGCAGTTCTACTCCATTGACTCAGTGGCTAGCAATTGAGCCCTGGTGGGGCTAGCAATTGAGCCATGGTTAAGAGCTACAGCTGCTAACCAAAAGGTCAGCAGTTCGAATCCACCAGCTACTCCTTGGAAACCTTATGGGGCAGTTCTGCTCTGTCCTGTAGGGTTGCTATGAGTCAGAATCAACTTGACGACAATTCGTTATTTTTGGTTTACTATGATTTATTTAATCTAATCCTTACTGAAGGAAATTTTGCCTATTTGGCATTGTAAACAAATATTGTGTGTGTGTGTGATAAAGTTTTCAGGTTTTTTTTTTTTTAAAGATTTATGTTATTCTACCATATTCCTTTACATCTGAGTTTCTTTACTGGCTTACATACTTCCACTTATCTCCTAGGTATCGCATCACGATTGGCAATAAAACCTGTGTATTTGAGAAGGAGAATGACCCGTCAGTGATGCGCTCACCTTCTGCTGGGAAGCTAATCCAGTACGTTGTAGAGGATGGAGGCCATGTGTTTGCTGGCCAGTGCTATGCGGAGATTGAGGTCAGGGTGGTGAATGGGCTGTCGGGTCATGGGAGGGAAGGGAAAAAAAGGATTGGCTGGAATGGACTAGGACTGAAGAGTATTAGATAGGAAAGAGTATGAGTTGGTTTAATTGGAGTTGTGAACCTCAAGATTTTAAAAACAAGTAAAAAGTTCTAGGTTTTTCTTTGACAGATGGAGGAATCTCTAGTGCTAAAAATAGATACACTTGTTGAATATTAGGTGTTATGCTAAATGCTAGTTATATAGAATAAATATGATGATAGATGGAGTGGGATACAAAACAGACAAGTAATGCAATGTGATGAATTGTGAGACAGGTAAGCACAGAGTCCAGAAGGCCACCTAACCCAAATGAGGGTGGAGGGGTTATAGATGGGTAATAAAAGAAGACTTCCTGAAAAAGGAAATGTTTGTTCTTAGTTTTGAAAGATAGGTAGTAATAGACCAGGCGAAGGGCAGAGAAGAGTGTTTAAGACTGAAGGAACAGCATGTACAAAAGGCACAGAAGAAGAGAGTGTGGTGTATTTAGGGAGCTGCCAATTGGTATTGCTTGAGAATAGGGTAAGGTTTAATAGGGAAGTGACAAGCAAAGATGCTAAAGAGACAATCGGACGTGAGACCACAAAGAATCTTATAAGTCATACTAAAAAGTTTAGACTGTCTTGAAGGATATGGGAAGTAATTGAAGGATTTTAAGCAGGAAAGTGGCATGATGAGATTTGGGTTCTAGAAGATTTTTGGAGGATGTATAGGAAGGAGATACAAAATGATAGGTAGGGAAATCTGTTAGGAGGTTTTTGAAGTACACTAGGCCAGAAATGAGGGCCTAAACTAAAGAAGTGGCAAGAAAGAGTTTTGAAGAGTTTTAGAAGATGTATTTGACTGGTCTTGATAACTGGCAGATAAGTGAGAAAGAGGAGTAAAGAATGACCTAGACATCTTAGGTAGACAAGACTGTCTGAGAGTAAGAGGCTAGAGCCAGTGGTATAAGGAGGCTAAATTGTTCATCACTTCTAAGTACAGAACAAGTGAAAACACAAACTGTGGCAAAATGGATTTAAAAGTTAGAAACAAGATAAATGTCTGTAAGTGTCCTTAATCCCTAAAGCTGGGTCCTGGGAGAAATTATCTAATTGCTTGCCTTTGTAGTCTATAGGAGATTTTGAAAGATTCCTGTTTTTCCAGATTGAATTAGGTATAGATCAATTTAGATGCTGAGGGAGAAAATGATCTCTTAAAGTCATTCTTCTATGAAGAGAGAGATCAGATTCTAATTTTTATTTTTCACTATAGGTGATGAAGATGGTGATGACTTTGATAGCTGCAGAGTCTGGCTGTGTCCATTATGTCAAGCGGCCTGGAGCAGCTCTTGACCCTGGCTGTGTAATAGCCAAATTGCAGTTGGACAACCCCAGCAAGGTCCAGCAGGTGAGCAGGAAGGTACTCTGAATATTGCTCTGCAGGAGGTGAAGGATATGGCAGGGGTAGTTTGGAGGAGCAAGTGATTTCAGTGCTTGGTTTGCCAGTTTTTTCTTAAGCTCTTTTTTTTTTTCCTGTTGATATACCTTGTATTCTGCTTATAGTACCATGGAACTAGAGTTTTGTAAGAGTTACTAGGCTACTGAGATTGTCTAATTTCCTCATGATGCTGCCTCCCTTGACTTTACTCCTGGTAGCTGGGTATGGTGAAGGGATATCTCGATTTTGAACGATGACTCTGAGTTGCAGTGATGTCTTTGTTCCCTGAATAGAAGATAGTGGATGACTTCATCTCTTATTGGGTCTGACAGGCTGAGCTTCACACAGGTTGTCTGCCACGGATCCACAGCACCGCACTCAGAGGGGAGAAGCTCCACCGAGTTTTCCACTATGTCCTGGATAATCTGGTCAACGTAATGAATGGATACTGCCTTCCAGATCCTTTCTTCAGCAGCAGAGTATGAATCACTTCTCTCGGAGAAGGGATGTACAAATGGGGTACTTTGTCTCCAAGATAGTTTAAAGTCTCATAAGCATTTTTTAGAAGGAAGGAAAGAGCTGTTTGGCCTGAAACTCTCTCACCCTTTGTTATGGCATTTGAAGTCTTTAAATCCTTGATTCTTATCTTTGTCATTGACTTCACATTTAATTGGGATTACTCTTTTAAACCAGAGAGCAAGGACAGGGTTTAGTTAGATGCTTATATTGCAGTTTCAAAGTAGGCACTGTGTGTTAGTGAATTCAGATATTTTATTTGGGGATTATGTTAACTTTATCTGGATCCTGTTTTATTGTTTCCTTCTCCTTAGGTAAAAGACTGGGTAGAGCGGTTGATGAAGACCCTCAGAGATCCCTCCCTTCCTCTCCTAGAATTGCAAGATATTATGACCAGTGTATCTGGCCGTATCCCACTAAACGTGGAGAAGTCTATCAAGAAGGAAATGGCTCAATATGCTAGCAACATTACATCCGTTCTCTGTCAGTTTCCCAGCCAACAGGTATTTATAGCATAACACCACCATTATTTCCCACTGGCTACCAATACTGAGTTCTTGTTGTAGGATTCCTTCCTGTTTTGAACCTCCTTATTCTTTGAATGTTGTGCTTTTGCAATTTTAAGCATTGTACCTTTCACAAAAACAGCCTCAAGATACAAGCACAATAATGAAAATACTCTCTGTGAAATGTAAAGTATCTATGATTATGAGAGAAGCATACTTTGGCCATGCCCTAATTAGAGGTATTTTAGTGAATGTAAAGTAGAGGGATATTCATAATTTTATCATTAGAGACTTCTTTATTACCTTAGCAGCATGCTAAAGCAAGTATCCATGTGGGGAGTAAAGCTAGGCAACTGAGTAGATCTTGCCTGTCAGAGCCTCTGGTAGGGTGGTAGTTTTAGTGATGCAGTCATTAGTCCATCTTGGAAAGAATGATAAGAGAGAAAAGCTACTTGTTTATTTAACTAACACAAGCCCCTAAACTATACCCAATAACTCCCAGCTGCTCCCAACATGTGAAAGATAGTAGGAAGTGTTGTGTTGTAACTAAGAAGATTCCTAGTAGTGATGCTATACCAGTTGATGTTTTGGGTTCCTTTTGGGATTGGGCTTCATTTTTCCCTTTCTTATGCCTTAGATTGCCAACATCCTAGATAGCCATGCAGCTACACTGAACCGGAAATCTGAACGAGAAGTCTTCTTTATGAACACTCAGAGCATTGTACAACTGGTGCAGAGGTAATTCCATGTCTCTTCAGATTCCCAGACTGATCCATATCATACCTTTCTTTCGTTTAAGTAGTCATGGAGAGGTTTACCTTGGGTTTGACTTAAGTAAATTAGAAAGTACCAATAATATCTTAGAATTGTGAGTTAGCTCTCATACTCAATATTTCTGATGATTTCTTTCTATTCTACATCTTTCTATCAATTTTTAAAGCACAGAAATTTTGTTGTTTTCTTTTTCCTTGTAATTTTGATGAAGTTTCTAATTACTCTTCTGGCATAGGACCAAGTATGACATTTATTCCTCTTAGCTTATATAGCCAACTATTGGGCTAGAGGGATATTCACAGAGATTTTCATCTTTCAGATACTCATTTTATAAATCTTTCAGATATGCCTTAGCCATTCCAAAGATGTGGCAGTAATTTCTACTTAGAAGTAGAATCAGGGCACTGTTATGTCAGTCTGTGAAGGTTGTTTTTTTTTGGTTTTATTTTTTTCTGTTCTCTTTTTTTACTTAAAAAGAAATCTTGTCTATAGCCAGATTTCTCTTAAGCCTGAAATTTGAATTAATCAGGTTAGATAATTGTAGGCTGTCCCCATCCTGCCCTATATTCAGAGGGAAAGCAGTTCAGTGGAAAGTCTAGAAAATAAATTTGGTCCCTGGGTGTATTATTTAATAGGGTTGGCTTGTCAGGTTTTTCAGTGGAGACTTTCTGTTTGTCTAGGTATCGAAGTGGCATCCGAGGCCACATGAAGGCTGTGGTGATGGATCTGCTCCGGCAGTACCTGCGAGTGGAGACTCAATTCCAGAATGGTAAGCCTCTTTCTGAGAACTCTATCTGAGTAGCTTCTGATTCTGGTGACGAACCCAATCTATACTTACAGGACTGGCTAGCAGCTAAGCCAGTTCATCCTGTCACCAATACTTACCATTAACAAACTGTTCCTCTTTTCCCCACTCCATGAAAACCAAACCTCCATATCCCACTAGCTCCAAAGAAAGAACAACTGCAGAACTCATCTTGATGAGATTGTAAATCCAGTGTGCTTCTGGGAAAGGACTGAAATAATTTTTCTAGTAGAGATTAGAATTACCTATTGACATCTTCTTGACCTTGTATAGTGAAACTTGAGTCATGACCAGGCTGAAATTGAGAAGGACTTGCCTCTCAACAGCTAATCCATGAATTGAACCACAGGCATCTGGGAAGAGCCCATATTTCCAGTACTTTTCAGTGTATCATTTAGGTGGAATTTATCCCTGGCTTTCTCTGAAGATCTTCACTAAATGATGTATACAGTCTTAAGTGTGAAATACCCTGGCTGAGATTTTAAAGCTGTGTACTGTTGATACTGCTTCCTGCCACAAGATGGCAGTGAAAAACCACAGAATTTGAAACATTACCTAAAATTTTCTTTTATCTATTCTGATCCCTTTTGTATCCTTTAAAGCATGGCTTTGTCACTCATGAACAGCAAAAAATCCTGAAGTAAATATTAGCAAACAGAATCCAGCAGTGTATAACATAATACATGGAAACCCAGTTGGATTGATTTAATACTGGAAAAATCAATTAATTCATAGATTAAAGGTGGAAAAACATTGTCATTATCTCAGGAGATGGAGAAGAAAAGCATTTGACAAAATTTAGCATCCATTCATGATAAACTCTTGGCAAATTATGAATAAAGTGGAACTTCCTTAATTTTATAAAGGGCATCCACAAAAATCTATACAAAATATCATATATATGGTAAAATGTTGAAAGTATTCTTTTTATGATTAGGAATAAGACAAGGACACCTGCTATCCCTGCTTCTATTCAGCATTATACTGGAGGTCCTAGCCAGTGCAGTAAGACAAGAAATAGAATTAAAAGTCAAGGACTAGAAAGAAGTAAGGAAACAAATTTGCCACTATTGAACATGATATGATGTCTATCTAGAAAACCTCAAGGAATCTACAGATTTATTACTAGAATTATTAAGATCTAACTTGGTTACTGTATATAAAAATCAACACACAAAATTCAATTGCATTTCTTTATATTAGGGCAATCAGTTAAAAAACCAATTCAGAAGACTATGCCATGAAAAATAGCAGTCAAAAATACGAAATACCAAGGAATAAATCTAACAAAAAATATGCAAGCATCTTTTGGAGAAAATTATAATTAGTGAACACTATTAAAGGAAATCTAATTAAATGGAGATATAGCATGGTCTTTCATTGGAGTATACACTATTGTAAAGGTGTCAGTTCTCTCTATAGATTAATCAAAGTTCCAATAAAAATCCTACTAGGATTTTTTTCATGGAATTTGTTAAGCTGCTTCTAAAATGTACATGAAACAAAAGTCTTACAATAACCAAGATACCCCTAAAGAAATAAACGGTGAAGGGATTTGTCTAATCAGATATCAAGATTTAATATAAAGCCATGTTGATCAGAGATTATAATATTGCTGTTGTTGTTGTTAGGTGCCATCCAGCGATTTCGACAATGGAACATAAGAGAGAGCCCAGAAACAGATCCGTACATATATGAAAGAAAATTTATGACAGAGAAAGCATTGTAGATCATAGGGAAAGGATAGATTTTTCAATAAATGATACTGGGGAAATGGGTTATCCATTTGCAAAAAAGGAAGAAAAAGAAATAAAGTCCCTACCATGTACCATACACACAAAAGTCAATTCCAGATAAATTAAAGACATAAACATGTATTAAAGGCAAGGCTGCCACAGTTGATCATGGGGATGGGTGCAGGACTGGACAGCGTTTGTTCTGTTGCACATGGGGTCACAATGAGTTGGGGGCCAACTCAATCACAGCAACAACAACAATAGAAAAATATCTTCATGACCTCAGAAGAGAGAAGATTTTGTTATACAAGGCACATCAAGTACAAGCTGCAAGAGAAAAGATTGATTTTACTGCACTTTAGAACTTCTGTTTATCAGAAGACATCATAAAGGGACTGAAAATACAAATCACAAAGTGGGAGAAGGTATTTGTAAAACATGCAGTTAACAAAGGACTAGTATCTAGAATATATAGACAACTGCTGTGACTCAATAAGAAATAGACAACTAAAAGAAAAATAGGCAAAAGATATAGAAAGATATTTCACAGAAGAGGAAACACAAATGATCTATAAACTTATGAAGAGATGCTTGATTTCATTAGTAATCAGAGAAATGTCAACCAAAATCACAGTGAGATTCCATTACCTCTCATTGGCAAAAATTAAAAAGACCATACTTTTGCTGCTGGTAGAAGTGCAAACTGGTACAACTACTTTGGAAAATGGTTTGTCAAACCCTAATAATGTTGAACACAGTTATATTTCTGAACCTAGAAATTTCAGTCCTAGATAATATATGCTAGAGAAACGCCTACACATGTTTGCTAGGAGACATATGCAAGAATGTTTGTGGAAGCATTATTCATAATAGCAGAAAAGACAGGAAATAATCCAAATTTCTAACAATAGAGTAAATAATTGAATTCTTAAACAGTGGGTTACTGTATAGCAGTGAAAATGGGTGGACCACAGTACACACATGAACAAAAGGATAAATTTTAAAGACATAATGTTGAAGGAAAGATGCAAGTTACGAAAGAATCAATACAGAATGATTCCATTTTTATCAGGTTCAAAAACAGGAAAAAACTGTATGTACGCATTAGTAGTAAATGTAAAGAAAAGCAAAGCAGTGATTAACGAAAATTCAGCTCAGTAGTTGTCTCTGAGGAGGGGCACGTAGGGACCGTCTAAGGTACTAAAAATGTTCTATTGGATCTGTCTAAAGAAAGATGAGTTACATGGGTGTTTGTCATTTCAACTGTTAGTATGTGTTTTCAACATTCTTTTGTATGTATATTTTACAATAGAAAGTTTTAAAAAAGGGGATACTTGGTGTCACTGCTTCCTTTCTGTTAGCGTTTCCCTTCCGCCCGAGAGTGAATGTATTTTGTTTATTTCCTTTGGTCCTAGTAGTTCCTATGGTCTAGGTACATTTCTGCTTTCACTTCAAAGCTAAGTCTCAGTAGAGAGAAATGTGAATTTATAAAGGACAACCTATTTCTAAACAGTTTCCATTTTGTTCTCAATGGTCTTTTATGAAATTGGTGGCTGTCTAGATACTGCAGTCCACTACTTTTCAAACATTTTTTAGTTTCTTTTGGAAATAAAACCTTGTGTCAGTCTGTAATATTTAAAACAGATAAAAGCAGAATTTCCCTGTTTGAATGTCCTCAGTATTCTAGGAACCCATGGTAGTGCAGTTTGAACACCAATGTTCTGATTTGTAACTCAACACAGAATCTGAACTGAGGTGATAATCCTTTATTATTTTCATGGTTTCGTAAATTCTGACCCTTGAGAATATTCAAACACTAATTCCTCTTTACTTGGAAATTTAATTCTGAGGTAAGCTGTTTTCTTAAGACCTGACTATTACTGATACTCCATGGTAGATATCACTATAGTATACCTGACGCTTATGCTTCTATTGCAAGGCACAGCTTTCCTCCCAGCACTAACTTGCCCCCCAAGTGGCTTTATGAAAGGCCAGTGAAAATATACATAATTGTAGTTTCCCTATAGACCTTTTGGTCTAATGCAAGGTTCTCCTTGTTCTATGCCTTAGTTTGGATTTGGAATTCCTAGGTATTGCTTAGCTGTTTCATGGACTTACAGGGAAAAGTGCTGATTCTAGAGCTGGCAGCCACAACTTCTTATAGATATTGATGTTTGTTTGGTGTGTTAGGGTTTTTTTTTTTTTTTTAAGCTAAAATTGTTCCTATCAGTTAGGATGAAATATTTTCAGTGAGTTAGACATGGAATCCAGAATCTCAAGCTGTAGACTTTAAATATTATCGAGGTTAATGGTATTGAAATTTCTTTTTTAAGCAACAGAACGCTTTCTTCTAAGGAAGTCATTCCAGGAAGCTAAATGAGAGAGTTTAGAATATAGGTGGGACTGGAGTTATTCTCAAACTGCTAGTATTCAAGGCACACCCTCCCCCCAGTTTTTTTTTAATATAATAAAATTGAGGTCAGTAGGTAAAGTGATTTGCCTGGGAGCACATAGAAAATTGGTAACAGAGCTAGGCCTTGAGCCTAGGTTTTATATCCAGATTGCCTGACTCCTAGTCTGGCATTCCTTTTTAGTAAATCACACTATCAATTCTGTACAAATCCTTCCAAGAAAATTCAAGAGGTTTCTTCTCACTGCTAATGGGGAATTATAGACATTTAAAAAAAAAAAAAAAAAGGCATGTAAATATGAACGTTCATACATGGGAGAACCAATTCTTTTTGCTGCTTGTAGGTCACTATGACAAATGTGTGTTCGCCTTACGGGAGGAGAACAAGAGTGACATGAACACTGTACTGAACTACATCTTCTCTCATGCACAAGTCACCAAGAAGAATCTTCTGGTCACGATGCTTATTGTGAGTTCCATTCTTCAGGATCTGGAAGCGTGGTTGATGATATGGGGAAAAAAAGCATTTTCTCCTTCTGATGGCTGCGGTCAGAGAGAAAGCTATTGTCTATTGCAATTGTGGGATGAGTAGGGCTTGAGTTGTGGGTTAACATTTTCTCAGATCTTCCTCTGTCTTTAACCTGAAGGAACTTGATCCAGTTAGGAAAGGACTATTCTGGCTGTTATGCATATAATCATGCACAGGAACTCAAATCTCTTGACTCCATTTAGAGAGGCCCTGTGCTTCCCTATCCATTCCTGTTGTCACTCATAACAGTAGCTTTAAGATGTAGTCTTATCGAGCTAGTGTACTCTTCCACTATAACTGCTTTGTTCCATGGATATGAACAATGGCTCTCATGTCAAAACTTTTAAAAAACCGAAAACAAAACTGTTAGATATCCAGGAGGGCCCAAAGAAATTTAATATATTCTGCAACTTCTTTGGTCCCTTTTTGCTCTATTTACATGAAAATCTAAGCTGAGATTATTGTATTGATAGTAAATATATATGTTGGTCGTCATAACCTAGTAATATGAGAATTAGCAGAAAGTGGACATGAGGGGCAAGACTGGTAAATGTGAATGTGAGTGATGTACATTTGACAAGTGGGTAGAATTTTTATGGACTTAAGGATTTTTAAAAATGATTTGCAAGTCCTTCACTTTTAGATCCTTCTGACTGAGTTAATTCTAGAACTCTAGTGAACAATAGGATTATTCTTAGAGTCCTCTACCCCATGGTCCTGAGCAGTTGCTTTGCTACTGCATGTTTCTCTTTTTTGGGGACTATAGTACTTTTCATTTTTAGAGAGTTTCCTTTTTTGTCCCTTTGTGGCATTGGCATTCTTGGTACCTTAATTTTACCATTTCTTCTTGGAGGAAAAAAAGATAAATCTTTGCTGCCATTTTTTATTTCATATTTCAGAATCAAGGGAAACTACCTAACTCACGTTTTAAGAGAGGATTTTTCTTCGATAGCCTGAGTCTAAACTATGTCTCTGGTTAACAACAATGCCACTCATTTAGTTCCTGGCCTAGCTGTTTAACTGTAGATAACATTTTTTTAGAATAGCTACTTTTTAAATATTTAATTACCAGGAGAGTTCATTACCTTTTCTAGCCTAGAATGACTAGGTAGTGGAGGAGACAAGAAATGCATTTGAAAGAAAAAATGTATATATATATCAGCACTGTGTAATATTTCAACTTTCTCAAGTGGCAGATTTCAGGGAAGAATTTTTTCCCCCTCAATCAGAGGGAAAAGAAGTCTCTGAATATTTAGTTTTTTTTTTTAAATTTATTGTAGGATTGTTAATTCTTATTTGAATAAAGCCATGACTTTCTGGCAGAAATGGGTAATGATGAAGGGGTAGAGGAATCTGTCAGTTTGGGCCTAAAATGGGGCAGAATTTGCCTTTATTGGAAGCTAATTATGGTGGATTTTTCATTTTATTATGATTACCTTTTTAAGAACTTAACAGTTTTCTGCACTAAAAATAGACCAAAGCCCAGAATCCTTGGAGCAGCAGAAGAGTAATGATCGTCCAAGACTGTCGCTGGGTTTCTTAAATTCTAATTTGTAAGATATAGGGGCTCGGCTCGCTCCTTTTGCGGAGTGATTGTAAGTAACGCTTGCCTTAAGAATCTCATTATTGGAACACGGAGCCATATTTCCTCTGAGAATTCTGGAGTAGCTTTGAGCCGGGGCTGTTCATTTCTCAAGTAATCACGCTGGTGTGATGGAGAGAGAAAATGGCAGCTGTTCGGAGCTCAGGCCTTCAATTTTCTTCAGAGTCCAGTCACTCAAGTGTGTAATTACACGGGGGGTGCTGCAGAGGCGTTGGGCCCTGTCAGAGAACTGGTTTGAGGCTTTGCTTTCTGCTCTTGCCAGTCAGGAGAGGCAGAAGCCAATGGGACTCTGACTTGTTTCTGTTCTTTTTTTCCCCCCATCTTGTCATCCTGATTATTTCTTACCTGCATGGATGGGACCCAAACTTTCTTTCCAGCAAGCTGAGCTCTTTGGAGAAAAGAGCTCATTGTTAGTGTTTGGGTTTGGATGAACAGGACAAGGAGGAGAGGAGGACTGAAGACGTGAACCAGGAAGACAGATTTGTCCTTTTGTTTATTTTTCTTTTAAAAACAAAACAAAACTCAGTAAACTTAAGTAGCATCTGTAGGCTTTGACATCGTTAATTTATTTTGAATTATTGGTTATTTTCACACTCATCTCAGAGATTTAGAAATCAAGAAGTTAATTGACTGGATTGAGCACAGGATCCGCTAGCAGTGACTTACGGAGCAGGGTCAAAAGCTCAGAAGGTGCTCTTTTCTAATTTGACATTACTGAACACCAGACATCTCCTTTCTTCTTTGACAATAGTCAGATCCCCACCCACCCCCAACACACGCACACCTGCATTAATGCTGGTAGTAGCTGGATAAAAGCCATTTTAGTTGTTTGAGTTACTGTTTCTGTAGGTCTCACTGTCTTTTGCAGATGGTCACCTAGACCTGGTGCCATTGTGATTCCCCCAGCTTAAGTTCTTTGCTAGTTCCTCTTTCTTTGCTTACCTTGGCTTCCTGATTGGTGATTACATGCCCTGCATTCCAGTCTCTGCTTTCTAGAAGTAGGAATGTTGATGGTGTACTTTTGAACCTAGAAGAAGGATAAAATAAAATCAGTCTTGAGAATCAATGTTGGGGATGTTGGGCTGCTTCAGGTTGAAGAGGTACCTTCATCCCCTCCTAGTGTTACCATAACTTGCCTACTGGTAACTTGCCTCAAGGACGTTTGCGCTGGTTTCTTCTCATCTTTCACCCTAGCTGGAAAGCAAAACATCAAGTAGAATGCTTACGTCTCATCATGCTTCTTCCAAGTAGGAAACATTGTGCTACAAGTGAAAACAAAGTCTGGAAGGCCAATAGTAAATTTATTTTTTAAAAGTTCTTATTTCTTAAATTTAACTTCATAGGCAAAAACTTAGAGCTCAAAATAATTTATTTGTGTCTATTTAGAGATATTTCAGGGACTGCTTAGCCAAATTAAGCTATTTGTTGTTGTTGTTAATTGCCAGCGAGTTGATTCTGACTCTGGCACCCGAGCTGTGCAGAGTAGAACTGCTCCATAAGGTTTTCAGGGATTTGACCTTTTGGAAGCAGATCACCAGGCCTGTGTTCCGAAGCTCCTCTGGTTGGGTTCAAACTGCAAGCCTTTTTGCTGATAGTTGCACGCTTAACCTTTTGCACCACCCAAAGGCTTCTAAGCAATTAGTACAAATGAAAAGTATCAACATCTGCATAGTGCCTAGATAAAAAAGTATATATCCTATAGCCACTTAGATTCTTAGTATACTGTTTCACTGCTTATATTTTATTTCTGGTATGGTCCACATGAACATGCTTCCTTTTGAATAAGGCTATGCATATCAGCCTTCGATTTGGTTTAGACAGGAAGCATTTCAAAAGTTGGTCAGTGCATATTCTTCCTTCTCAACGTGCAAATAATCTTGTCCAATATGTAAGTAAAGAAGAAAAGTCTTTCACAGTGATCCCAAGTTTGCTGAGTAAGGGTGATATTAACAATATTTTATTAGACCTATTCCATGACATTCTTGGAATGTCCAGAAGTCCAGCTGTGATGGCTGGAAGAAGCTACCAGTTCATTACTGACACTGGGATTAGTGCCTCACCCAGCTGAACAAGTTAATGTCTTGAAGGCGTTACATGTTAGGTCACATTCTTTTCATTCACAATTGCCTTCCTCAGGGACATTTCATGCCTAGGGCGCTAAGAGCAGGTTGAACTGTATTGGACTTTCCTGGTTGTCATTTGCTTAACATTGGCTGTGGTGCTGGCACATAAGCATGTTTAGTACATTTCTGCAGATTTAAGGTGTCCCCAGTAGTTAGCCACCATCCAGGTCAAGAATAAAAGCAAGAAATAACTGTGTTGTACCAATCTTAATCATTGCTGGGTAATAATGTTCACTTGGGCCTACATATTTATGCAAGTGACCTATAATCCCTAAATCAGCAGGTAGTCTCTTTAAATGAACCTCTTTATGTTGAGGAAACACATCTGCTGACATTAAAAAAAAAAAACAAAAACCAAAATCACTGCCGTTGAGTTGATTCCAACTCATAGCAACCCTATAGGACAGATTAGAACTGCTCCATAGGGTTTCCAAGGAGCAGCTGGTGGGTTCAAACTGCTGATCTTTTGGTTAGCGGTCAAGTTCTTAAACCACTTAACCACGGCACCACTAGGACTGACATAGCCATCGTCAAATGGCATTGTCACAAAATGTTCACCAAGATTAGATGGGCTGTCAAGTTACCCAAAGTAAGCCTGCTTCTAGAATGAAGGACCATAAGCTTTCTGTTGGATGTTTGCATCTTAGGATGGGTGGTTCTGAAGAGCAGGATGGTCCTTTATCCCTAGTGGTTTCTTTCAGGACCTAAACACTATGTTTAGGTCAAGGACAAGAGAGGGTTGAGAAAGTTACTCTACACATAATTTTCTATTGCTAGTCTTTTTCTGAGTACTATTGATGACAGTGGGGAAAATAGTATTTGAGTGGAAAATTTCTAAGTCAGGATAAACTAATGGTAGAAGCGATTTTTTCATACTGTGTTTGATACTTCCCATCCCAGAAAGGTCTGGTTTCTGTACTTTGTCACAAGGAGCCCAGAAGATTGTCAGCTGGTGATAATATCCATGCTTCACTTTTCTTACAGATATGGTTTCTTGCCTACCTCCTTTCTCACTCCCTTTCTCTCATAGTGGAAGGATGAAATGAAAGAGTTGTTTTGAGCATTTTGCTTTTCTTTTTTTTAAGTTAAAGCATGATCTATAGTTAGGCAAGAGGGTAACTCCATTTTTCTTTGTTTTAGTTTAATTTCAAAAGGTAAACCTAGATTTGCTTTAAAGGAGAAACATTCCATATCAAATCTGATATAAATTGAGAAGATGACTAGTATTCTTATTTTGACACATTGACTTCTGTTGTTAATGTTGAGACTTTACTCTGGCTGTTTGCAGAGTAGCTGTGTTGTGGTATTACCCCGGACCGTTGTTATGTTTTTACATCTTTCAGTGAATCATTCTGATGATTGAAATGAGTACCTCAGAAAGGAGTACGTTTTTCTGTTAGGAACATTATGGAATCCCTGGGTGGTGCAAGTGGTTAACGTGCTCAGCCGCTAACCAAAAGGTTGGAGGTTTGAGTCCACCCAAAGGTGCCTTGGAAGAAAGGCCTGGCGATCAATCTACTTCCTAAAAATCAGCCATTGAAAACCCTGTGGAGCTCAATTCTACTCTGACAGACATGGGGTTGTTGCCATAAGTCAGAATCTACTCAACAGCAACTGTTTTTTGTTTGTTTATTCCATTAGAAACATTAAGTACAGAGGGGTTTAGGTAGGGAAAACTTACTTTTACTTCTTTGCGCACTGTAATTTATCCATACTTTCCTTCTGTCTTTTTATGGTCTTGTGTTTGGTGATTTTATATATTCCCTTTAAATTCTATTTTGTTCATTAGTTCTCAGCAAAAAAATGAGGCTTAGTTGCATTTCTCCCTCTCCTTTGCTTTTATGTCTTAGGACCAGTGGATCCAGTCCTTTAGCTATGACTAGATGTTCAGCAGAACCCTGGATCTCACTTTAACAGCAGCATTTCTTCTTCCCACTCAGATGAGTGAAGTCCCTGTCTTAAATGGGTGAAAACAATATTTTTCCTTCCTTAACTATATACCCCGTAATGTATTTTATCACTCTGGACACTTGGAACAGACAGACCACTGCTTGGTGGATTGGGAATCAGAAAGTATTTGCTGCTTGACAGTGTTTGAGAAGTCATCTTAATAGCATAATGGTGTTGAGTATTCCAAAAGTATTTACTTTGTGATGTGGAAATGGTAGGGGTTTTGGAAAAAGTGTTTTGGTAAATGCATGTCTGCTCCAAAGGCCAAAAGTCCCAAGCATTTATTTGTAGTGCTGTGACAAAGGACTCTGAGAAGTATCCCTGAAATGGAGATTCTTCAAGAAAAGGGCTGATAATCAAAGGTAGGGAGAAGATTAAAAATCAGCAACAAGAAGGCCCTTTGGGATTTTGTTGTCTTCATGTCTCATTCATAGTAATGGGAGAGTAAAGATTTACTAAAATATAAAAGTGATTATTTCCCAGGTAGAGGGCACTATACCTAAATATGTATATTTTATATAATGTGGTCTTAAGAACTACTGCTACAAATAGCTCTGTAAAATTCAAAAAGGACAAAGCATTTATAAAAACCAAATCTGCGGTTTTATCAGTTTAGATGAAAATTGCATGAATAATATATAAATTTTAGGGAGTAAACTGATACGCCACTGGACTCCAGAAGAAGTCTTTCTGTCAAAATAAGATAGGAGTTTTATAAAGACATCTTTAAATTTTTACAAGAGGAGGGACCCAATACTGAATAAAGCATGGGTTCTGTAATATGAGCTTGTTTCCCCCCGCTAATCCAGCTAGGATTGACCGTATTTAGATATGGTGAAGTGATTCTTGGTATAGCAAGAGGATAAATGCTGGATAGAGAATTGCCGGAATATGAAATGGTGTTTTTATTTAGTGTGCGTTTATAAGTGAATAATTTGCTCTTGTGTTTTTGTTTTGCACCCTCTTGGGATACTGAACATTTGGTTTGTGGAATGAAAACCACCAAGAGTGGTTCCTTTTTTTTGATATTGCCTTCTTCCCGAAAGTGAGAGAGGGAGCCAGAAGTCCGGTTTAGTCCCTATATTATTTAAAGCCTCTTAAAACTTTGAGACATCATCTGCTGTTTCTTACTCAGAATCCCTTTGGCCCCTTTTAATGGTCTCTGATGATTTCTTCTGCATGTTAAAAAGAGTAGTGTTGATTTATAAAGAAATACATTAGGAATTTTAAATCTGAATGGCTGAGGGATTTGGGCTTCTTAACAGCCCCCTTCTATGGGATCTCCTTAACCACTTGTTTAGGATAAAGATAGAATTCTGCCTTTTCTTGTTAATCCAGCTATGTCTACTTTGATTTTATTCTCTTTCCCCATTTCAAAGTCCTGTTCACCTCAATTCTTTTTAATGTGTATGTGTATGTTCTTTAACAATCAGGATCAGTTGTGTGGCCGAGACCCTACTCTCACTGATGAGCTACTGAATATCCTCACAGAACTAACCCAACTCAGTAAGACCACCAACGCTAAAGTGGCACTTCGAGCACGCCAGGTAAGGGCATTTGTTGGCTCTGGTGAAGGAGGAATGGTTTTCATAGGTTGGGCTGTCCTAGACACAGTGAGTTTTTTTTTTTTTTTTAACTCAGTCACCTTAGGAAGACCATGCAATTTTCTATGTATATTGCATTGCCCTCAGAACAAATTTTTTTCATGTGGTATATGTTTTTTAAAGAGAAGGGAAAAGATTAGCATGAATCTTACTAAATGGAGCCCTTTCCCCATTAAAAAATCCTGGTGTCATTCCCTACCCTCCGTTGTAATCCTATGATAGTAAACCAGGGTTAGGTGGAGGAAAGGCAACTGAGGGAAGGAAATAGACTGTATTTCTGACTTCCCAAAGGGAGCTTGGAGGCAGATGAAAACTTTTAAGTGTATAAGAAAAAAATCAAGTGTGGAAAACAAAGATAATGAAATGAATCTTAGTCTCTAGCAATCAGAACAACCCCAGAGAAGTCCAGTTGGTTTCACCCTGCAGTCTTCATTTCCATTCCAAAAGGTTTCAGCAGGGAAGCCATGAGCTGGCGCTTCCTTTGTGTCTCAGTGCATGGGCATCTACAAGGAAGCAGCATTTGAAGCTGTTCAGTGACCTTCTACTTTCTCTACAATTGTATCCATGTCAGTGAACTACTCAGAGTTACTGAACCTCTCAGTGACCTGCTGAGGGATTCAAGTCCTACCGTGTCCCTGTTTGTTTATGACACTGCTTTCACTCTCTCTGCCCCTCATATGTATTGGTGTTACTTCCTGACATCTTCTTGGGTGCTGAGTACCTGGGATTGTCAGAGCAGCTTTTCCTAGTCTTTCTTTCTAGTTCTAAGTTGCAGAAAGCTAGCTAGATCTGCTGCAGCCACCTTCCCCACAGCTGCTCCCTGCCAGATCTGATTCCCAGTTAACAGCTAGTCATGCAGTCCCCAGGACTAGCAGCTTTGCAATGGTAAATCACATGTACTGTTGGAACTTGACTGAAGCTGTTTTCTCTCCCTTCCCCCTACCCCCATGGGAAATCGCCCACAATGCAAATCATGGTGAGAGTCAACTGAGATTCTGTATTTGGTGGCATTGGCTTTATGTTACAGGACCTAGAAGTTGTTTTACTTGGTCTCTGTTTTATCTTTGATGCTTGCACTTAAGATTTATATTTATTGCTTTTATATCAGCGCTGCCTAATAGGAGCCTAGAATAATCACTCCCTCAGGAACTTACGCCTCTTATTTTGCTCTCACTCCAGGTTCTTATTGCCTCTCATTTGCCATCATATGAGCTTCGCCATAACCAAGTAGAGTCTATTTTCCTATCAGCTATTGACATGTACGGACATCAGTTTTGCATTGAGAACCTGCAGGTATATTTATAACCCTTTTCTACCACTCTACACTCTTGTCCCTTTTATGCCCAAGCATAGTTTAATCAATCAATCAATTTTGATTTTCAGTATAATAAAGTTTCATACCTTGATTTTTAAAAAAAATTTATATTTATGAATATTTTTTCCATGAAAATGCTGTTAGAATTGTGGTTTAGCTTAAAAACCAAATAGCAGGGCACATCTAGGTCAATTGGCATAATATAATTCATAAAGAAAATGTTCTACATCCTGCTCTGGTTGATAGTGTCTGGGGTCTTAAAAGCTTACGAGCAGCCATCTATTGGTCCCAATCCATCTGGAGCAAAGGAGAATGAAGAAAACCAAAGACACAAGGAAAATATTAGCCCAAAGGACTAAAGGATCACATAAACCACAGCCTCTACCAGCCTGAGCCCAGAAGAATAGATGCTGCTTGGGTTCCACCACCGACCACTCTGACAGGGATCACAATAGAGAGTTTTGGACGGAGCGGGAGAAAAATGTAGAACAAAACTCAAACTCAGAAAAAGAGTCCAGACTTACTAGTCTGACAGAGACTGAAAGAACCCCCGAGACTGTGGCCCCCAGACAGCCTGCTGACTCAGAACTGAAGCTACTCCCGAAGCCCACTTTTCAGATGAAGATTAGACAAGCCTATAAAACAAACAATAACACATGTGAGGAGTGTACTTCTTAGTTCAATCAGATATACGAGACCAAACAGGCAACTCCTGCCCAAAAGCAAGTTGAGGAGGCAGGAAGGGACAGGAAAACTGGACAGACAGATACAGGGAACCCGAACGGAAAGTGGAGAGTGCTGTCACATTACGGGGATTGCAACCAATGTCACAAAACAATATCTGTATAAATCTTTGAATGAGAAACTGACTTGAGCTGTAAACTTTCACCTAAAGCACAATAAAATTAAATAAAGACCGAATAGGTCTGCCTTGACAGAAGGCCTGCCTACTGAAGTCTTTGCCTCTTGTGCTTTTCCTAGAAAGTATTCTAGGTCAGAATTCAGTGGCAGCCCTGGTTGATTTCTGCTGTTTGAATCAGATGTATACATAGATAGTTGTTATCCTTCTGGGGGCAAAGCTATTTAAATATCATTTATTTTAATTTTATTTTAATGTTTACTATTAAGTTTTATGAACAGCCAATTTTATAATAGAGTATTGGCTAATTTTATTACAAATTGGAAAGACCTTGACTATTATTTTTTAAACAACATCATTTTCTTTTTTTTTAATTGTGCTTTAAGTGAAAGTTTACAGTTAGTTTCTCATATAAAAATGTATACACACGTTGTTATGTGACCCTAGTTGCTCTCCTTATACTGTGACAGCACACTCCACCTTTCCACTCTGGATTTCCCATGTCCATTCAACCAGCTCCTGACCCTTTCTGCCTTCTCATCTCGCCTCTGGACAGAAGCTGCTCATTTAGTCTCATGTATCTACTTGAGCTAAGAAGCATTGTCTTCACGAGTATCATTTTATGTGCCATAGTCCAGTGTAATCTTTGTCTGAAGAGTTGACTTCGAGAATGGTTTTAGTTCTGGGTTAACAGAGAGTCCAGGGGCCATGTCTTCTGGGGTCCCTCCAGTCTCAGTCAGACCACTGAGTCTGGTCTTTTTACTAGAATTTGAGTTCTGCATCCCACTTTTTTCTCCTGTTGCGTCAGCGACTGTCTGTTTAAACAACATCATTTTCTTAGGGGTGACTTTCTGTTTTTCTTCCTGGAACCACACTATTATTATATCTGGCAAAAGGGGCTCTTCAGATTTTTCCCTAAGATTTCTTTCTAGGGAAACTAGAAGGAGAAGAAGGGATTTTTTTTCCTCCATACAAGCATTTATACATACATTGTTAATGTTACCCTAATTGCTGTCCCCATGCTGTGACAGCACATTCCTCCTTTCCACCCCTGATTCCCCATGTCAATTCAACCACCTCCTAACCCTCTCTGCCTTCTCATCTCACCTCCGGACAGAAGCTGCCTGTTCAGTCTCTTGTATCTACTTGAGCTAAGAGGCACACTGCTCACGAGTATCACTTTATGTCCCACAGTCCAGTCTAATCCGTGTCTGAAGAGTTGGCCTCGGAAATTGTTTTAGTTCTGGGCTGATAGAGAATCCAGGGGCCATGCTTTCTGGGATACCTGCAGTCTCAGACCATTTAGTCTGGTCTTACTAGAATTTGAGTTCTGCACCCCACCTTTCTCCTGCTCCATCCAGGACTCTCTGTTGTGTTTTCTGTCAGGGCGGTCATTGATGGTAGCCGGGCACCATCTAGTTCTTCTGGTCTCAGGCTGATGAAGTCTCTGGTTTATGTGGCCCTTTCTGTCTCTTGGGCTATTGCTTTCTTTGTGTCTTTGGTGTTCTTCATTCTCCTGTACTCCAGGTGGTTGGGACCAATGGTGCATCTTAGATGGCCGCTTGCAAGCTTTTAAGACCCCAGACGCCACTCACCAAAGTAGGATGCAGAACATTTTCCTAAAAAGCTTTGTTGTGTCAGTTGACCTAGATGTCCCCTGAAAGCATGGTCCCCAGACCCCTACCCCTGCTACTCTGTCCCTTAAAATGTTTGATTGTATTCAGGAAAATTCTTAGCTTTGGTTTAGTCCGGTTGTGCTGACTTCCCCTGTAGTGAGTGCTGTAGAAGGGATATTTTTACCTATTTGATTCACAGTTGAAATCTAGGAACCACAGAGTTCACCGTAATGGAGTTATGAGACATTAATTTAGGAAGTGCAGTACAGATATATGTCAGAAAGGATAATAATAGTCATAAACAATTAAAATAGCATGCAGTTAATGCATTGTTAATGCATTATTTTAAGGATTTTACATACATTAACTCATATAATTCTCACAACAGCTCTATGAGGACAGGAGCTATTATTTTCCCCATTTTGTAGTTGAGGAAATTGAGGCACAGTGAGATTAAGCTCATATATGGTATTCATAGAAAAAAATTCTTGGTTTCACTAGCTGCTTCGAATGCCAGATAATATCTATTGAAATTGTTCTCTCTAGGAATGTAATGACTCAAGTCTGTCTTTATACTTTTCAGAAACTCATCTTGTCTGAAACATCTATTTTTGATGTCCTACCCAACTTCTTTTATCACAGCAACCAGGTAGTGAGGATGGCAGCTCTGGAGGTAAGTTTTTATGGTAATATGACATTGCCATTTTCTTTGTTTCTAGCTGATTTCCTCTGTCCATTTGGCTATCATATCAATTCTTTTTCTTTGATCATAGGCTTTTTAAATTAAATTAAATTTTTTTATTGTTGTAAAAATATATGTAACACGTGATTTGCCCGTTCAACATTTTTCACATATACAGTTGAGATTAATTACATCAATCATGCTGATTTTTAAGTATAGAGTCTTCTTTTCCTCTGAAAGAATGAATGCTGAAGTATGGTCTTAACCTTACTCAAGCGTTTCATCTGAACTAATGGCTGGCTTCTGGCTCCAGTCACAGGAAAATAGCTGCCAGCATTTTTCAATAGTCTCTGTTTTCCAGGTGTTTGAATTTTCCCACTTCGTAATGAATTAGGATTCCCTATAACACAATGAATGAAAAAACATGGCTAATCAGAACATGTGTAACCTCACATTTTGTGTTTTTGGTCAAATTAAAATTTTAGTTAATATTTTGAATTGTCAAGCAGCTCTTAAGAAATATTTCCTCATAGGAAAGAAAGTAATAACATTTAATAGACAGTGTTTTAGGTGCTTTATTTTTCTCACTTTATCCTATACTTAACCTTATGAGGTAAGAAGAAGGTGAGACTCTGAGAGATTGAGTGATGTGTCCAAAATCACATAGATAATAAGTAGAGGAGTTTGCATTTGAGCTCAGGTCAGTCTGACCCCAAATACTTTTTACTCATCAGTACACTACCTCAGCAGGCACAAAAACTGCAGGCCCAAACACTGCTGTATAATTGCCAAGTATAAACAACAGGTGTTGGTGAAGATGTGGAGACATTGGAGCCCTCATCCATTGCTGGTGGGGCTGTAAAATGGTACAGCCACTGTGGAAAACAGTTTGGTGCTTCCTCAAAAGGTTAAACATAGAACTACCATATGACCCAGGAATTCCACCCCTAGGTATATACCCAAAAGAATTAAAAGCTGGAATGCGAAAAGATACTTGTTCACCAGTGTTCTTCGCAGTACTATCCACAATAGCCAAAAGGTGGAAATAGCCTACATGTCCATCAAAAAATGAATGGATAAACAAAATGTAGTACTTACATATGATGGACTATTACTCAGCCATAAAGAGAAATGAAGTCCTGATATGTGCTACAACATGGACGAACCTTGAAAACATGCAGAATGAAATAGTCAGTCAGTCACTGAAGGATAAATATGTACGTGGCAAATTGTGAAATGGGTGAGGCTGGACTGATGGTTTTTGCCTGTTGCTGTTTTTTCAGCATTTGAGTCAAATTAGTGCATTTGAGATATTGTATATCAAATTATGCCTCACTGCTTTTGCCTAGGGATTGGGGATATAAAAGATCCAAAATTGATTTGGGGCATTGTGAGAAACAAAACAAAGATGCGAGATAGTAAAGAGTTGAACTGTACAGCAATTGTTTCTGTCTTCTATCTTCCCTCAATAAATTGCCAAGAATCAGTACCTCTAACGCTTCTCACTGCTTGCTTTTATCTTCTGTGGAAATGATCATGATCAATGAGTTAGTAGCTGTGGCTCTTTTATAAGCTCGCTTTTGCTCAAGATCAAACCTTCACCTGAGTTTAGGCTAGCGTGAAAGAAGGTTTACGGTATGCCTAGCGGTGTCTAACAGAGGCAGGCTGGTTTTGTTTCCATTTGGTCATAGTTATAGAGTATTAAGGCCAAAACCAAACCTGTTGCCCTCGAGTTGATTCCAACGCATGGCAACTTCGTATGTTACAGAGTAGAACTACTCCATAGGGTTTTTGTGGCTGTAATCTCTATGGAAGCAGATCTCCAGGCCTTTCTACTGCTGCACCACTGAATGGGTTTGAACTACCAACCTTTCAGTTAGTAGTCAAGCACAAACCATTTGTGCCACCCAATGACCTTATAGTATTAAGACTCCAGCTTTATTAGTTAAACCAAGCTACGTATAGAGCCTTGAGACTCCTCTCACCACAGACCACCTTCGTCTGCATCAGATATCTCTTTTCAAAACTGTCTGAACTAGCCATATCTTAGTTTCTGTTTTCGAAGTGTATTTATTGAGGATTACTTTTTAACCAGGTGTATGTTCGAAGGGCTTATATTGCCTATGAACTTAACAGCGTACAACACCGCCAGCTCAAGGACAACACCTGCGTGGTGGAATTTCAGTTCATGCTGCCCACATCTCATCCAAATAGGTAAGTTTGAGCTGGCATGTGTACCTGAGCAAGCCAGAGCTATGTCAGGAGGGTTAAAGGAAGTAATGTGTATGACAACTCCATGTTTGGTTAGCTAGAGACGTGGAGCAGAAAATGAACAAATTTGACCCATGGGGGAAGAGCCTTTTGGTGCCTACTACTTCTTCTGATCTTTGATTTAAGAGAGGGAAAGTATGGCCTAATTCAAATAAAAGTTAACATTACTCCATTCGTTCTTGCTTGTATTATGTCATTGAGGCAACATTGTTTTTTGTTTTTTTCTTTTAAGTTAGAAAGAATTTACTAGTGTTTTACTTGCAGGAACATTGTCAGAAAATCAATTTTTTAACAGTTTAAAGTCAGCAGTTGGAACATAAAAAATACTTTGGGTGGAATGCTTTGCTTTTCTGTATGTTTGCTGGGGGCTGAGGGTATACCTAAGCCAGTTTTATTATCTGTCTAAAAACAGACGCTTTAATTTAGCAGTTGAAATTCGATCTGTTTTTGCAGGTTACGTTTCAGAACCAAACTTCTTAAATTTAAATAAATTACTTAATTAGACCATGCCAATTCCATTTTTCCATTCCCAAGCCCTTTAAAAATTAAAATACACATTTGAAAATTTGTTTCATTATTGCTTTGTCTTTAAAAGGAAAATACTTCATTTATCTAGTACCCTCCTTCTTTTAAAGTATACTGAGGCAGTGAAAATCTACGAATTCCACCCACCCATATGTTCACCTTCTCCTGTATTTTCATTCTTTGTAGTAATGCCACAGGAAATATAAATACCACAGCCAGTCTTAACCTGCCCTCCTCCATTTATTCTTTATGGCCTTTGGTCCTTCACTTTGTATTACAAAGTACCGTGTCTTTGGGGATCCTTAGTTATAGACATCAGAAATGGTTTTGTTCTGAATTGCCACTTCACCCAAAGCAACAGAAACCCTTCCTAGAGACAAAGAAGTCTGTGATGAGACTTCTGGCCACTGGATGCCACTGTTGATCCAGCAGAGGTCAGCAGAAGAGCAGCAGCATCTTCAGAAAAGTACTTCTCTTCTTTGTCTCAGAAGATCCTTTCACTTCTGTACCTTGAAAATACCTTATGGCTGGCAGAGTAAAGCATATATCCTTGATTTAGCAAGCGTCTCTTGGTACATTTTTGCCTCCATGGATTTCAGAATCTCATTTTCTAGAAACGAATAGTTGTCCTTCAGCAAGTGGTGAAGTACTCATGGCACACATGGGCTCAGCACTCGGTCTTCTTTCTTTTCCTGTATTCCTTGAATAATTGTAGAGAACTACATGCTATACTTAATGCTCTTTGTAATTCTCAGGGCATTCTTTTCTTCCTGCTTTCTACTACCTCTTCCCTTTGGACAGTGATTTGTAGTCAGGCTGCAGGGCTGCTTCTGATTTCCTTCCCTCCTCATATCTCTTCTTGTCTTTCTGAATTGCTCTCCCTGTCCTACTTTTTTATTTGAGGATATGTGTCCAGTTTGGTGAAACAGTAACTGAAAAATGAGAGAAATTCTTATTAACTGCTTTATTAAGAAATCTTTTTCACCTTTCCACATCAAGGGTTCAAATCTCTTTTATTCCTGATGGGGTTTCACAACTTGTAAACTAGTCCCTCTCAAAATCTGAGCATATACACCCCTGTGGATAAAGACCAGACTTGAACAGAACTGTAATCCAGTAGTCTCCCTATATGAGAGTCTTCCTTGGTTGTGTATATGATTTTAAAGCTGCTGGATTTATTAGTATTGTCATTATCATTATTATTGATACATTTGTGAAGGTAAAGATAAGGACAAAATAGAGGAGGAAAGATAAAATAATCTTTCTGAAAACCAGTAAGATATTAAAATTCTTTTAATCCTTTTTTTTAGATCCAAAGTCCCTTTGTTAGTTTAGGAATATAAAATGTATAATCAGATTCAACCACAAAATGATATATTCAGTTTTAGAATATAGCTTATTCAGACAGTTATTGTAAATTTTCTACTTGAATTTAATTTTGTAAGACTCTATATTTTCTTACAAATGTTTTTGTTACAGTTGGAGTATGGCCTGCTCACCCTAAAAAGGAAACTTAGATTCTTTTCGCTAGCTTTCACTGTTTTTGAGCTGAGATCCAACTCTTCTTCTAACTCTAGTACTTTTATTTCTTTCTATTCTTATTGTTTTAAACAAGCAGGCAATATGCATGTTGCTTCTTATTCTTCAGAAATAAGTTACTGGAGACCATCTACCACTGTCTGTTCCACGCCTAGTCCTTTAAGGCTCAAGGACATTATTATGTCCACTAACCTCTAGATTAATGATTCTTAACTAGTGATGTGCCTTAGGATTATCTGGGGAGTATTTTGAAAATACACACACTGGGGCCCTGACTCCCAAGATTGTCAGTTAGATTCCAGATGAATACTATTTTAAAAAGCTCCTCTGATAATTCTGATGAACGTTTACAATTGAGAATCACTACCTCTAGACCAGCTTTGTCCAGTAGAAATATAATGCAAGCCACATATATAATTTAAATTTTCTGTTGATCACATTTAAAACAGTATAAAGAAATAGGTGAAATTATATCCATAATATCATTTCAACTTATTATCAATATAAAAAATTATTAATAAGATATATTCTATTCTTTTTCTGTACTAAGTCATTGAAATTCGGAGTGTGTTTTTCACTTATAGCATATCTCAATTTGGGCTAGCCACATTTCAAATACTGAGTAGCCACATGTGGCTAGTGGCTACCATACTGAGCAGTGCAATTCTAGATAAAAAATTAACTAAGACAGCTACAAGTAAAGAAAACACTGAGTCCTCTTTGCTTTATGTTAATAGTAGTGCCTCTTAGAGGGAGAAAAACTCTTAATCTTATACTGTTTGTTCTCAGTAGTTACAGGAATTTTCGAAACCTGATCCTATAGATAGTACATTACAATGTTTTATGCATGCTTCGAAAAAAAGTTATAAAGAACAAGCATATGAATGCCTTATCATACATATTTTATCTATCAATACAAAACAGAATTTTCTAAAAATTTGTTTCCCAATTAGGGGTAAAAGACCAAAAATTCTTAGAGGATAAAACAGCTACTTTGTTTAACCAAATTTTTCACGTTTTCTTTCCTGGCCTTTGGTCATCACTTTCCTAGCCAGGCATTCATTTGACATAGACTAAGTTTGTCCAGCAAGTCCTTAGAATTCAGTATCTTGTAAGCTGTAATATCAAAGCAAGTCTACAGTGTCTTGTTGTTTACAGGGTCACCTAGTGGAATTCTATTCCTGCAGTTTGTTTTTGACTAGAGATTTAGCACCCCTGGGTTGGGATGAAGCAGCAACAGAGTTTATTTTCAGGAAGATGCCTTAGATACTGTTTGAATTGAAGACCTCTGTCCCATTAGGACCTGTTCTGATTTTTAGAGGAGGCAAAACACAAGCAATTGCCATTGCAAATGAGAGTGGCATCCTCGAAGGGAGAAGGCAGTCCTTTTTAGCATGTTTGGGCAGTTAGTGTGGGGCCCGCATGTTTGGTACCCTTTTTATTTTTGTCATAGTTTATTATAAGGACTTTATATTGCTTGACATTTAGTTATTTTTTTCAGTATAATAGTCTTTTTTGGTATAATTTTCTAGTACTCCTCTCAATATTAAAAAACAAAAAAAGCAGCAGCAGAAACATATTATTAGTTTATTTTATTCCTACCCTCTATGACTTCCTGTATCACTATCCTTACTAGGTAGGCTTCCATCAATGTTATCTTCTTCTTGATCTTCAACCCATGACTTCCAAATTTTTTCTCATAATTGTAGTTCCAACTTATTTGGCATCCCCAGGTCTTCACTTATTCACCAAAGGATCTAGTTATAAGAATTTCACTCAGGGAGGCTCTTCATCTGGATTTACCCTTTTCTTCTTAAATTCCCTTCAGTTGTACAGTAGCTGCAGCGATTTTCCTGACTTAGGCATAGTTGGAAACCTGTATATATGTGATACACATGTGTATTTGTATGTATGTGTGTTTTTCCTTGTTTATCTTAGCATTCACAAGCTATGTCCTATTGTGTGTGAATTTTTTTGAGGGGAGAGGATTTTTGCTGTGTTTTTGTTTTTTGTTTTGTTTTTGTTAAAGGTGATTTGTTGCCGGTTAGCAGTTGTTTTTAAAGAAGTGGTGACTGGGTTTCTTCAGTCATTTTCTTGGTGCAGGGATAGTCAGAGCAGCTGGTCTGCACTAGGAGAACATTTTATTTATCCAGACTTCTAGGACCTAATTCTCTTGTCTAAGATTCCATCAGTCCAGCTCTTTAGTCAGTTAAGCCTATATTTCACGTTTATTAAGCCTGGAGCTCGTAATGTATCATTCAGTGTTTCTTTTTTACTTTTTTCCTCCAGTGAGGCTCAGGGTTTAAAGTCAGAGGTGTATGTGTGTCTGTCTTCTTTCACATTCTGAAACCCAGTTTATCCACCATTGATGCTAGTGATGTAAAAACATGTTACAGTGAAGCATCATTCTGAATATATCTTTATTTATACAAATGTATGTAAAGTTTATTATCCCATAAACTCTGTGGCTTTGCATATGTTCTGTATGTTATGACAGTCTGGAAGTACAAAAGTTAAAACTTCAAATGATTTTCATAAGTAATGCACATCAGTAAACTTTTTTTTTTTTTTAACTTTTAATTTGTCAAGTAAGAAGCATCAAAGCTGATCCAGGAGATGGAAGTATACTTTGCTGTATGCTTCTGTATATTTTGGACCTGTTTGTGTTTATTTCCACCTGTTCCTTAGATGGAAATCCGTGTTTTGCTGAAGTTAGGTTGCAGTGCACCCTCTCTGCTGTTTGCTCCTTGTGAATTTGGCCTCCTGCGTGTTGTTTTAATTCACGCACTTTCCTTTTGTCATGTCTTATGTCCAGAAGAGGTTGGCTGTGTACTTCTCTGATAGCACGTTTTGGTCGTGACTGAGTTTAGGCTGCTGGACACCTTCGGTGTTCAGCTGTCAGTGGACCTTCTTCTTTGTAAAGAAGGTTAGAAATCAGAAGCCATCCATATGACTAATCAGCAGCCTGCTGCTATTCTTGAGAATTCTGATAATCTTTGACACCCAGACATTGGACCCCTCTTTGGACTGTACTGAGACACTCAAAAGTCATCCAACTTATAGTGTTTTTTAGGAGTGGGAGCACTTGGTTAGCAGGCCAGAATGAGCTATAAATAATTAAAATCCTACAGCGCTTGCTTCCCTCATTCAGGGTAGTCTGCTGATAAGATGCAAGCATCTGGCAGAAGAAGAGAAGATTCTCAGCAGGTTTAAGTGCTTACCAAAGTGCTTTCCTCTATCCATGGCTCAGCTTCTAGTCTCTGCTGTGTTGTTTTGGCACTCTAGACTTGTAAGATTAGAGAGTCACGTTTAAAACTCTCAGTATATCATTAGGGTAGCCGAAGGTCCTTTCTTGTCAAGGAACACTAGCTGATCCCAGGGGGAAGGAAAAGCAGAATCCAGGGCACCTGTAAATCCCTGTAGTTTTGTGCTGTGGGTTTGTAGCTAATTATACAGCAAGCAGCAGTAATATGCTGTAGCCCTGTTGGTGTACTTATTTCAGAAAGAGTGAAATCTTCCAACAGAGCAAAGAAGGGGCTTTAGAGAGTTGCAGATGAATGAAGCAATGATCATTTTATTGTAAGGTAAAGCTCTGCAGTGGAATCAGGGCATCTGAACTGCAACGGGGTGGTGGGAGAGATGCCAATAGAAATACATGGTTCAGATCTGTTTTACAGCTTTTGATTTGGATTCTCCTGCAGAAATATAGTCACACAAGGAGACCACCACTGGTCACAGCCAGTCAAATTGTTCTTTCTCCTATGGTACTGCTGTTAGTGACTGCTAGTAGGTTATTCAGCTGACCTCTTCTGATTCTGCTTTGCTGCCTGATTTCAAAAGATTTGCCCTATACTGGCTCTCAGTCACAGCTTGATGTAAACACTGCTTGTTTGCATGCATCCCCATCATTTTCATTTAAGGTCCTTTTTTTTTTTTTAATTCAAGTTAGAAGGCAAAAGAAGCAGGAGCATTTTTATATAATAAAAGATTTATGTAGGGCCCCCTAGAATCAAGCAAAATGAAATTCAGCTGGAAGGGATGGTAAAAGGCTCAGAGAACCTGTGACTGCCAAAGAAGTCAGTGTTCCTTAAATTAAAGACGGTTCAGCTAGCAGGCAGCAACTCTTGACTTTGCATTCATATTGAAGCAGGCTTGCCAGCCAGTCTGGGCAGGCAGATCAATAAAATCACAGGTGACTTAACGCCAAGAACCTCAGAGTTCAAAGGATTTCTCTTGTCCTTCTTTAAAGTCTATATTGATGCGGAGTGGTATCCTCAGGAACTGAGAAAATGCCAGGCCTAGATTTTGGTTTATGACACCATATTGAACAATGTTCCTGGAAAGCATCTGCTTTGGTTTCTCAATTATCGCACCTCTAAAATGGAGCTAATATATAGTAGAAGGAAAGTGATGCCGATATTTTTCACAGCATTATGACTGAAGAGTTATCATAGTAAAGTGCTTTGAATAGCCTAAACCGCAAAATTCTGAGAAGTGAATTTTTATCTCATTTATATATTTGAAAATGCAGTTGATTGCTTTATCAGAGAATGAGCAATTTAGCTATTTTTGCCCGATAAGTATGCAGTGGAATGTGGAAGATTTTATTTTATTTTTAGCTGCATATATGGAATTCTTGACTTATATACAATCTCTTCCTCAGTTGTTTATTTTGTGCAGACCATGAATCTAGCTTTATGGATCTGTTGTGTATCACAGTAGTGTGTGCTATACCATATTTGTCATTATCTCAAATCGATCAGATAGCCCCTGTATAAAGTAACAAAATATATAAGTTATCATTATGGACATGGCTAAGTATTTAACTGGTAATACAGAGTTTATCCTTCTATCCCTGCTCATCTCCCTTACAACTCCAAAGGTTTTTATTCTACCAGAGAGGATAACCTGGCTCTAAACTTACCTCTTACATGATCGATTCAGGACCATTCCTTTCAAAACTGGAGATGTTGGGAGTTTTTGTTTTTTACCACATACTGTGTAGATGGTGCACAATTTCTCTAACAAGGCAGCAGGGGGCTCCCTATGCGAGCTTGAGAATTGCTCACAAGAAGGGCTGGCTTGTTGTACTTTTCAATTTAGGCCCTTTTCTACTGAAAACTTGGCCCGCATCCTGTGAAGACTCCCTAAGGGATTAGAGTATACTACAGAGGCAGTGAGACCATTTTATTAGTTTACAAAATGGGTGAACAGTTGAGACAGATTATACTGATTTCTAAACTCCAAAAGCCTGGATAGATGGAACCTAAGATTGCTTTGGTTGTAGAGATCTTCTCTCTGAACTAAGGTTCATGTAATAAACTGTGCAGGTGGCCCGTTTCTTTAGAATCCTGTATATCTTAAGAGGAAGACTTTCTGTGTTCTCATTAGCCCCTGCAGTTAGTTTTCTGCCTAGCTACACCTCCCTCTGCTATAGAACCTGTGTTGATGAGTGCCACATGCCTTATAACTAAGGATCTGTTGTAAAATGAAACCCATTCTCCTGAGTGACAGGCTCAAGAAATCCAAACAGCAGAGGCTCAGGTTTTTGCACTAGGAGGTTGCTCTTGCTGTCTTATGAATTCACTCTGTGATTCAGGTTTGATGCAAAGAGCATTGCTGCTCACAAATCACACGAGGTATACAGTTTGTGTGCAGTGATATGTCACTGCTTTTTATTTATATGGCCAGCTCAGTCTATTCTGCTCCTTTCACTGCCATGGAAAGTGCATCATTTTCCTCCCTCTATCCTCCTTCCCACATATCATCAGCACCACCCACTGTGTTCTGCCCCCTAAGTCCCCTGTGTGCTGGAAAACCCCAACAATGATTAAATGCTGATAAAAGAATGTTAGAAGGTTAAGGTATCAACCAATCAGCTCCCTTACAGTATCCCTAAATTGTGAGTGGTAAGTATAAATTTGCCCTTTTAACATTGAAAATCAAGTTTTTTTTTGGTTTGTTTTTTCCGTTGAGGAAATGACTAATGTCAAGTTGAAAAAAAGAATTGGTAGAAAGATCAAAGTGAATGCAGGAGACTTGCCTTACAGTTTACCCTCTTTATCCTAGTCTCGCTTTCATGATTTTGGCACATTCTTTATAAGGAAATTGTAGGGCTAGCTGAATTTAGGTAAGGTTTTGTTGATGAGAGGCCTGGAATTTTTAAACTTAGAGCATTTTTTAAAAATCATTCTTATCCTAAACTCATTTAATTAAGAAGGTATCAGTTAATTAATTTTAACAAATTATATAACTCTCGTCAAAGAATTGGTTATTACATTCGTGCATTATTTTTAGATCCTTTAATTTACTGTAGTACATAATACCCTTCTCTTTTCCCCCATTCTATGGGAGGAAGAACTTTTTTTTTTTTTTTTTTTATTGTACTTCAGGTGAAGGCTTACAGAACAAATAGTTTCTCATGAAACAGTAGTACACATATTATTTTATGACATTGGTTAACAACCCCACAACATGTCAACCCTCCAACTTCTCAACCTTTTTGTTTTGGTGAAAATACACATAGCCAAAGATACACCACTTCAAAAATTTCTACATGCACAGTTCAGTGACATTGACTACGCTCAGGAAGAACATTTTTAAAAAAAACACTTAGAACAGGTAGCTGGGAACCTGATTTACTGAATTATTTTCTTTGGAGGATAGCTTATAGGTTTATCACATCCTGAGAAACAATTAGAGTAGGGGGGAATATGGAATCAACTTCTGTGGGCCTCCTTATTACACCTTTGGTAAAATAGAACAAGAAAGAAGAGTCTCTAAGAATCTTGTCTAAGCATATTCTTAAGAACTAATTTTGTGTTGAAGCTTAAGATAATATACCATATTATATAGCTTGAATTTTCGTTTGCCTGTATTTTACTACTGTTCTGCATTATATTTTATAATAGAGCTTTTTAAAAAAAAATCCATGGTAAATACATTTCAAACCTTTCCATCCACAGCTGCTGTGGTGAGGTAGGTCAGGAGGCATGCCTCTTTAGAGGCACCCTGTGGGTTGAAAGGTAATGAGCACTTAATTATGTCTACTGAATGCCAGAGCCCCTCAGGACTGGTCTGTATCTGCTCTGACAATTCTTTTATTATGGCTTTCACTAACCTATCAGTAACTAACTCTGGTTGTTTAATTACAGAGGGAACATCCCCACGCTAAACAGGTACCGTATGTTAAGTTTCTTTTCCAATTAAAAGTACCTTTTTTGTAACTTATAATAGTGAAACCAGGAAGAAATAACACTACCCGTAATAAGCTAATATGTTTGCTTCTAGGGAGTCCTGAACTCCCCTTTGAAGACACTAAATTTATTCTTTCTGTTTGGAAAACATGTCTTCAGCTTTTCTTTAGTTGTTCGGAAAGCAATACGTGAAAAGCCTCAGTCTGGCAAAGCTCTAATCTTGCTGTTAGGGGGTTGATCTGCCTGAGGTTCATCTTTGCTGGAAACATCTTTTGCTGCATTTGCGTTCTCTGTTTCTAGTTTGGGGCTTTTGGAGGAGAAACCCCTAAGTTTAATCCTAGCCTAGAAAATTATTCATTGTGTTTTCAATATTTAGTTTCTCTAATTTGCTTCTCCTTTTAGAGGAATGCAAATCCGGAAATAGCTGATTTCATGTTTTATCAGTTTGTTAGCTATTTTTCTAAAGTGTTACAAGAAATCTCAAGTTTTGTTTCAGACCTATAATAAAATTAATATTGGAAAAGTATATTTAAATTTTGATATGTATAACCCTGTGAAGAGGTTTTAGGCCAATATAATACAAGTGATATATTAGAATTTTGAGTTTCTCCTGCTCCTGAGCCAAGCAAGGCAACACAATGCAAGTTTGAGAGGATAACAATTCTGATTGGAACTGAATCCACAAAAGGCTCAAGTAGTAAGTAGTCAGTTGGTGATGAGCTCTTTGTAGATCATCAGTTGTACACTGAAATATTTTGTAGGCTTATATTTATTTTGGCCGTCTCCCTTTAAAATATTAAGTAATCAAAACTGATCTTAACTTTTAGAATTCAGTTTGGATGGGGAGAGGAAAGGGAATGCTTTTATCTGGTCCTCTTATCTGCCCTTGAAGAGTGGGCTTGGCCCATTCCTGCCTGCCTCTGGCTGTCCAGGCCCACGAGCATTATGAAGGAAACCAAATAGCACGTTTCCCATGGGGTTCAATTTTAGTGAAGAAGATACCTAACCCCATGTTTGCCACAGACACAGCCAGTTAGCTTATTCAGGAGGAGTTCCCTTTTAAGTGTTATCTGGAACCCTTTTGCCTTTCCTGTCTGATACCAGGCAGGTGGAAAAGATACAATGCCTCACAAACTTGCTCCATATTAGTAAATATATTTGGTGATGCTAGAAAAGAGGAGAATGATAGCATTTCTGAGTTAATGCAACTCTGAATCTCAGTTTCTAGTGAGCACCATATGTAAGACTTGCTTGATGTGTGTTTCATTTGTTTGTTTCATTCATGGTGTCAATGGTTTCCTCTCCTACTCTGGCTTTCTATTCTCCAGTACTGTCAAAAGATGAAGTGCCTTTTTCATAGTCCTTGTTTGCCGAAGGAGTAAAAATCCGAGTGTCAGTCTCTATAGTCTGTGTGAGCAGCACTCCCATCCTACAAAGAATTCCACTGCCTTTTATAATTATAATTTGCAATAGGGTACAGTATGTACCCAGATCTCAAATCCACCATCGCTGGCTCTCTTCCCCTTGCGACCCTGCAGGTGATGCACTTCAAGGAGGTTTTTGAGCAGCTTCCCAAAGTTGAGTTACCATTGCCTTGCTCTGAACTTGCTTCATATCAGTATGCTGGTAACATGTCAGGCAAGTCCTGGAGGCATTCTTTAGCTTGGTCCTTCCTAAGAGGCTCTCCTGATCGACTAGGCAATCAGAAACACTTTACAGTATTATTTATTAGTACCAACTGCTGAGGTGCATCAAGGAATGTACAGATTCATTATGTTTTCAGATTGAACAAATCAGTTCAGTTCTCTTGAAGCATCTCCATTCAGCAACTGCTTGTCATGCTTACACATACTTTGAGACCCATGCTCTGCCCTTTTGCCTCTTGCTGGGAATTAAGTAAGGGTAGAAGTTGTTGTAGAAGTTTTTAAATATAAAAAGGAAAATTTGCAATTTGAGCTTGAAAATTTTCTCTCTCAAAAAGGGGAAGAGCTATAATCCTGATAATTACTATCTCCATCAACCCATTAAAGGACAAATGAATACCTCAGTAAAGTTCCCTTATAGACTGTGACTTGTTCCTCTACCATAGTGGTTTTTTTTTTTCAACATAGTATTATAATTATTTACTAAACCATTCCAAATGACTTGAGTTGCTGTTTTATGTGTATATCTGTGAATACTTAATCTATTACAATTTCTAGAGAAAAATGCCTTGAGTGTTGCATAGTTAGAACTCATTTGGCTTGCTTACTTCCTTTTAAAGAAGAGAGTGTTATAGGGAAGGGGAAGATGCAAGTTGGTTTTTAACCCCTTATGTGCTACTCATTCATTAGACACGTCATAATGCCATTGTATTAAAACTGCCATGAAATTCCTGGCAGTCTTTGGATTTTTATTTGGAGATACTTGGGGATGTTGAAAACATAGTTTGTGTGGGGATGTCCAGATGAAGAGGTTGATATGAATCTAGCAAGACAGCCTTATCTATAGTGGGTAAAAAACCAAATCTGCTCTGTAACCTCACCCTACTTCAGAGTTTTCTTCTAACTCTTTTTCCCTGTTGTTACTCTTAAAATCCTTGCTCCTGCCCTCCCTGTCTAATAAACTTGGTTCAATTACCATTTAGAATGTCCTTCTCCTCCAACCTCAACCACTATGGCATGACTCATGTAGCTAGTGTCAGCGATGTGCTGTTGGACAACTCATTCACTCCACCATGTCAGCGGATGGGCGGGATGGTCTCTTTTCGGACTTTTGAAGATTTTGTCAGGTAAGACACTGTGGAACTGTGTCTGTACAAGGGGAACTATGGTGTCTCGGTTTTGAGGTCTCAGCCTTCTCAAATAAATAAAGGTCCCCAGAGTAGCCATGAGCCAGCTAAGAATATGTAGCTCTTGCTATATATGCCCTCAGAGAGGTATGTGTCCTGCCATTTCTGCCTCTCATTCAGACTCTACAAGCTTCTATCTGTAGTGTGAGCCAAGTCAGAAAAAAAGAAACAAACAAAAACCATCTTTTCCTTAGGAGCTAACAGAAGAAGCTGTCTGCTCTATGATGAGTGAAATGTCAGGAGAAATTAAACACAACACTAGAGTAAGCCCCACCAGAGACGATACATCTTTTGATTAAATGCATTCAGCATCTATCTCTTCATGTATACTGATGCATTACCCTAGGGGGAGGGGTAATTACATTGGTCTGTCACTGCTCCAGTCCCAGGCTTGTTCTGTTACTTTAAGACCGATGATGACAGCAGTGCTCATATCTTACATATGAAAACAAACAAAAAAGCTTTAAATCATTCTTTTTTTTCTTTTTTTTAAGAAAAACTGTATATGGGTTATTAAAGGTTAAACAATCCATCCTCCTAATTTCTGCCACTTGATGATATTTTGCATGTCCCTTCTAGCCACTGGTGATTCTATTCAGTTGGCTTTTGAGCACAGGCCAGGATAAATTATTCCTTTAGACTGAGCTGGAAATGGCAGTGTTAGTTTCCTGCCACTTGGGTTTTCATGGTGAGTGTTTCTCTGGTATTTTTCAGGCTCTTTGAAGAAGTGATGGGCTGCTTCTGTGACTCTCCACCCCAAAGCCCCACATTCCCTGAGGCAGGTCACACATCTCTATATGATGAAGACAAGGTATAGTACACCCTTTAGGAGACTAGTTTGTTACTTCAGATATGGGACTTATATACTTACTAGCTTTCTGATTTTGGAACATTATAGGAAAGAATTCATCTTCTTGTTACTGTCTGTATATCATTTAATTCTGTACGCCTCATCAAAGCATTTTTTGGAAATAGGGAGAATATAAATTCTAACTTAAAAAAAAAAACTGTATTAATCTTAGACTCTGTAGTATAGAATGGGGTCAGCTATATTTAGTCCAGCTGCCTCTGGGTCTCTGAATATTTCTTTTTAAGAGTTGAGCTTTGGTTCCTGAATTACCCAGTGATCTGATGTATTTTTGCATAGTGATGCTGTCATAGTCTTCAGAAAATGGTGGACTTTTAGATTGCAGAAAAAATAGGCATTTTGTTTAAAACTTTGTCCTTTTATTAAATCCTTCCATTTCATTTCTCAGTAAACAGATCGTTGCTCTTTCCTTACTAGGTTATTTTCCCTGTGGCTCGATACTTCCATTGTTTGATAAATTATAAGGAAACATGCTATGTGAGAATATGTTCAGGTAGCTACTTTCACTTGTTTTTCTTCACTTTCTGTGAAGAGAGATGTGGCAAACGGTTTTACTACCATTTTATTGGTGAAAAAGTGAGGATACAGTGATCTACAATTTCATGTCAAGTCAAGATTTGGGGCCACCTCTAGCAAATGTCTTTTTTGCCTTATCTTTTAAAAGTTACTTTATTTAACCTCTGTTGTGGTTATTGGGAGTAGTTTCAATCTGTTTATTGCTGCTAGTGGGCAAACCGAAACACTGTACGGTATGTACCTATTTTTCAGGTGTTTTACCAAGTACTGTAACTTTTCCCTGCCTCTGTATTATCCAGCCTCATAATCTCTTGGGTTACAGGTCCCCAGGGATGAACCAATTCACATTCTCAATGTGGCTATCAAGACTGACTGCGATATTGAGGATGACAGACTGGCAGCTATGTTCAGAGAGTTTACCCAGCAAAATGTAAGTCCTAGATTGGGTGGAAACTGGTGATGGCCCCTTTCCTGCTAGCTGTGTATCATATTTATCCTCTTATCAGTTGCTACTTATAAGGTCTATCACTGATAATGGCTATGTCTTTTATATAGTTCTACATGTAGGGATAAAATTCCAAAGTAAGTTAATAATAGTATATTTTTCTGTCAAGAAGTAAAGACCTCAAATATTTAAAACGTTCTAAGGGAAATTGTTTTCCTACATCTCTCCCAGAACTCCAGTCTTTGAACTTCCAGTCCCTTGCTGAATATTTTCCTTTGGTAACTTCAAATTCTACACGTCTAAGCCCAAACTCCCCTCAGGTGGCGCTTCTATGTCCTCTTCTCCCCTCCCTTGAAAATATCAATTATACTTCCATCCTCTTTGCAATTTTATGTCACTTGAATATCTCATTGGCATCAAACTCCATAATCTAAACCTAAATTCCCATCATTTTCCTTCATCTCTTCTCCCCCCAGTGCCCATCCAAAAAAAAAAAAAAACATATCAAAAAAAAAAAAACCCCCCAACCAAAGCTTTTACCCCCAGTCATTCAGAAATCGTTGACAGCTTTCTTTCCCTGCTATTCCCTTATTCTACTCCTCTACCTATAATCTGTATATGTTTATATGTATCTGGTCAGTCACCAAAGTCTGTTAGTTTTTTCTTTGCAGTGTCTCTTACCCTTTCTCTCTTTTCTTGTTTTCAGTTTTGTAATTCCCACTGCCATTTCTCTAGCTTAAACCCTTACTACTCACACCTGAGACACTGCAACAGCTTTAGTTTTGATCCGCCTATCTTCCTTTACTCTCTCCCTCCAGACAGTTCATCCTGCTCACCACCACAAGATTAAACATCCAAAATACCCCCTCACTATGTTATTCTCCCACTCAAGAAGGATTCTCTCTTACTTTCAGGATACCACCTTAACTTAATATTTAACAGGCTACCATAATCTAGCCTTTACTGTTGCATGGAAAGACTTAGGTCTTTCTTGTCTCATCTACCTTGTTTATTTCTTCGCTTCTACTCTCTCTGACCTAGAATATTTTCCTCTTTTTTTCTAAGTCCTGCTTGTCTTAACGACTTCTCTAGCCCTAACTAAAGTGTGTTATTCTCCCTTGAATTCCTGATCAGTCGGCATACATTTATAAAAGTACTACTTAATAATATTTTTGATTTATAAAGAACTTCCATGGAAAAATTTTTATTTGCACCCTATCACAATCCCATTGGGTTAGATTAACCCCAAGCCCATTGCCATCAAGTCGATTCCAACTCATAGCGACCCTATAGGACAGAGTAGAACTGCCCCATTGAGTTTCCAAGGAGCGCCTGGTGGATTTGAACTGCCGACCTTTTGGTTAGCAGTTGTATCTCTTAACCACTATATTCCAAGTTGACACATAGGGAAAAGCTCAATCTCAGAGAGCTCAAGAACCCTTGGTCACCAGCTAATAGATCATCGAGCAAAGACTAGAATTTAAGGGTTTTGATACGACCTCTGAGGGGTACAGATCTAGGGGCTTTAGTAAGTAACACATTCTTAGCCCTGAAGATGTTTATAGTCTAGTTGGGACAAACTCATTGCCATTCAGTCGATTCCAACTCATAGAAACCCTATAGGACAGAGTAGAACTGCCCCATTGGGTTTCCAAGGAGCGGCTGGTGGATTTGAACTGCCAGCCTTTTGGTTAGCAGCCAAGCTCTTAACCACTGAGCCATAAAACGATAATCTACAATTACATTTCACTGTGAAATATGCAGGATGCCAGAGCACCTCTCTTACTGCCCCAATGGCAAGATCTGTGTTTTTTCTTTGAATGGAAAGCACCTAGCCCATTGTTTTATGGTTGTATGCTGTAGAGTCGATTCTGACTCATAGCAACTCTAGAGGACAGAGTGGAACTGCCCCGTAGACTTTCCAAAGTAATCTTTACGGAAAGGAGCCCTGTTGGTGCAGTGGTTAAGCGCTCAGCGGCTAACCGAAAGGTTGGTGGTTCAAACTAACCAGCTGCTCCATGAGAGAAAGATATGGCAATCTGCATCCATAAAGATTACAGCCTTGGAAACACTCTGTGGCAGTCCTGCTCTGTCCTTTAGGGTTGCTATGAGTCACGGTTGACTCGACAGCAATGGGTTTGGTTGGTTCATCTTTATGGAAGCAGATTGCCACATCTTTCTCCCACTAGTGGGTTTGAACCACTGACCTTTTGGTTAGCAGCCAGGTGCTTAACCACCATGCCAGCAGGGCTCCTATCTAGCCCGTAGTGCTTATGATAAAGAAAGAACTCAATAATTTTTTAAAAATTTTATTCAGTGGTATAAACAATTGGTGCCATAAACATTCACATCATGTAAGGCTGATGGTAGATACCCAGGGAAAAATGGTAACTTTGTGATTAAGATGATCATTAGCATTTATTCCATAATGCCCTCACAGCAGTTAAACTGATTTAGGATTTGCAGTGGCCAACATGAGGAAAAGGTACAAATAGAGGAAATGGCTGGGGATTTTTCTTTTAGAAGAGAAATTTACCTTCCTTCTTGCCTTGACTAGGGACCGCATGAAATAAACCTGAGGCCAGTGACAAGGAAACCTTAGCTGAAGAGTCCTAATGTTGTGAGTGGCTGCTGCTGCTTCCTGAAATAATCTATGAAAGTTTCTTCCCAGGTTTTGAGCCACCAATTACCCATATTTGATTTTTTTTTTTTTTTTTTTTTGTAATTTAACATCAACTTTAGGCTTTTTATCATCCTCAGTTCTAACTGTATATCATGTACTGATTTAAAGAGGTAGTTTCTTCATTTTCACTGCATATATTTGTAACATTAATAGTGATAATAAATTACCTTTTTTCTTTATTGGACTTATAAACTGAGGCACACAGAAATCCAGTGTCTTTCCCTAAGGCTACTCAGGAGGTAATGGTAGACTGTGCAGACTCTCCAAGCCTCAAGAAGCTATTAACTGCATCAGGTACTGTGCTTATTCAGGGATATTTGGCATTTTTGCCTCCTTGTTTTGAAAAAGGAGCCCTGGTGGCATAGTGGTTAAGAGCTATGACTGCTAACCTAAAGGTCGGCAGTTCAAATCCACCAGCCACTCCTTGGAAACCCTATGGGGCAGTTCTACTCTGTCCTGTAGGGTCGCTATGAGTCAGGATCAACTCGACGACATGTTTGGTTTTTGGGTTTTGTCTGGAAAAAAGGAAAGAAAAGCGATTTTTAAAAAGCTGAAGTGATAACTAGTTTTTTCACTTCATGATCATGCACCTAGCAGTTTAGAAAAAGTTTTTTTTTTCGTTTAAAGCACACATTAAACTATCAAATAGGTTGATCCAAATAGTCCAGATAATCTTCTAGTCCCAGCATGTCCTTTTTTCTCTCATAGAAATTAGGATCATATATTTGTAAATGACTTGTGGAGGAGACTGAAGCAGTCAGTGTAAATGGAGTTTCTCCAGGTGCTGACGCCTAATCGCTGGGTAATAGCTGTGGACTTGCTGTGAGACCCGCATTATTACAATGTAATCAGAATCCTGTTGCTCTGCTGTTATTGTCAGCCACTTGTGGAATTTTAAAAGCAATAACAGTTTTGATTTTAAATCGTGGCATTATTAAAGTTATTTTCTTCCCTTGCCAGAACATAGATATTGATGCCTGTCTTTGAAGGACTTGGCTGTAGTAGAATTCTTTGTTGGCATCAGAAGAAATGTTTCTGTTCCTGGCATACTGAGAGGTGGAGAACCACCCTTCTTCTTTCAACACAGTTTTTTCTTATTATAGCATTAATACTTGGTTACTTACACTAATGTGTATGATGACAGTACAGATAATTTTAAAATGTGGTTAAACAAAATATTATTTATATTTGAACTGGGAATTCATTATTAGAACTTACATATAGGAAATTAATTTTCCCAGTTATCTTTTTTTATGCTGTTAATAAAATTAGGTTTATTACTAAACAGTGCCATAGCAGAAATAGAGAAATAGAACATACTCAATTATAAGAAGCCAATTTGAATTTTAAAATTCGAATTTTAAAAACTCAAATTGCACCAAGAATTAAATTGCTAATTTAATTGTTACAACTTAACAAAAAATTATTAGGAATTGCCTTTGGAACATATCTCTTGGTTAGAGTTATAGCAAGGAATGTGGTCAAACTGAAGTGTGAATTTAGTTTGTGAAATATTCTTTGTTTTCCCTGTTTGTGCTGTTCGTTTATTCTCTCAGGTCATTCAGCTGGTGATTGCCTTTCTGCTTGTTGTCATGTAGTGCCTCTTTGTTAGGGACTTTTAAAAATAGTGTTTTTACTCAATTCATTAATCTATTTCTTTGTCTCTGCCTCTTGAGGTAAGTGAACAGAACAGGATAGAGGAAGGCTTAGGTCCCAAGGTCCAAGATTCATATAAGGAGCTGTCTTGAAACTGCTGGTCTCTGTTGACTTCTAATACATTGCTTAGTTGTTCCAAGTGGAGATATGAATAGTTAATCACCAAATTTAGAAGATTGTCAAGCCTTGCTTTGAACAATTTTTAAAGAAAAAAAAAATTTTTTTTAAATCACTTCTTGTAAGGTAGGGGAAATGTTTTAGAAGAATTGAAAAATTCAGGATTGGTTGAATTCTGGGAATGTTGTATCTGATAGTAGGTCATATCTATCATCTGCATAATAGTTTAGTACCTTTATTTTCTGTTTTATAGCTAGTTCTTTTCCCTCTGCCTGATTACATTTAGCTTCTGTATCACTGTTAATCTTCACATTTAGGTACATGCTCACCAGTGTGATTTCTGTAAGCAGAAGTTGTGTTAAGATCTACTTTGGTATGAATCAGTCCTGAGAGAACTGAAGTGACCTCATATGACCCCTTCTCCATAGAGTTCTCTCTCAATTTTGTCCAGATTTATATAAAACCTACGCCATACTGCTTAGTCCCACGAGCCAGATTAAGATTTGTTTATTTGCAAGTTTGGAGGTACTGAGCCAAGATGTAGGTATCCAGAAAAGGTGCTTAGCCCACTTAGAGACTTAAGAGGACTGCATGAGGTAAAATTTTGGATGAATGGAGATCTTATCTATCTTATATTTTACATGTTTGTTCATAGAAAGCTACTCTGGTTGAGCATGGAATCCGGCGCCTTACTTTCCTGGTGGCACAAAAGGTATTGGCATGTAAATAGTACCTTTCTAATACTTCTTATGCTGCTTGCTAGAGCTATTAAAAATAAAAATGGGATTACAATCATATGCTTCCTTGTAGAATTTATAAAGAGAAGTAACTGTGTTTCTGTAAATTTAATTAAGGAAAAAACATTAGTTTAACTCATCACCTTTTACTCAGTGCATTTTTAATTTAATTACTAATTGGTAACTTCCGCTGTTTTCCCTTTCTGCCTTTCACTTGAAAGGATTTCAGGAAACAGGTCAACTATGAGGTGGATCAGAGATTTCATGTAAGTAAAAGAAATAATAACGAAAGATATACTTACTGTTTTATTTGTATGCCACTGATTATTTAAACATAGAATACGTGTGAGTTACTTAAAAGGGCTGGAGTAACATTCGGTCCCTCTCCTTTTCGAAAGTATGATAATGAATATTCAGTTCTTCTACTGAGTGTTCCAACTAAAGGCTTGTTTTTTTGTTTTGTTTTACCCTATAGTGAATTCTCAATATATTTCTGAGAAATAGTTAAGAATGTGCATATGCCTTTATCCAGATGAATAAGGTAGAAGCAGGAGCTAACTAGTAATTTCTTTGGTGCACACAGTCAATCAATAGTCAAGAACTGCCCGTTGCACTTTGGGGTCTTGGCTTCTACCAAAGATGGATTCAAGTTCTATTATTGAAAATTTTCAGTTCTGAAGAACAATAATTTGTTATTAAAAATGCCTTAACAAAGCCTAAGTTGGTGGGGTTTTTTTCCTTGTTAATTATGTTAATTCTAAGAGCAGGAAATAAACAAAAAGTAAACATTAATTTGCTTGTTTTCCCATTTAACTGAATTAACTGTTAATATTTATGGGAATAAAATTTTTATTGAAAAGATATTTGGCGGTGAGGTAAAAAATTCAGTTTACAATGAAGATCTCATTCTCTAAAATGGCTAATTGTAGTCACAATATCTCTCTAAAAAGTGATCCTAATGTAGCTAAATAAGATTCCAGAGGATATTATGAAGTTTTACTTTTCCTGATAAGAATTTTTTTTTATTTTAGCAGTTAATGTAATTAGTTTTCAAGCTGTATTCATTTGCATTAATAAAGATAACATTTGAGATTCTGGAAAGGACTTTCTAAATTCAAGGACCTACCTGTAATTGTTTTTATTGCCCTTTTGTTTATTAGGTCTCTAGCACTTGACATTCTGTTTTCCCTCTCACAGTTCGCCTTATTGGGCTAGTCTATAGGGAAACAAGAGAACCTACCTGCAAGCTAAAGAGCCAAGATTTTGTGAAATGCTTTAGGAAATGTTGTGGACTACACAACTCCCCTGTGTTATTGATGACAGGAAACCAAGCAGAGTGCAGATATATATCAATCAATAACTTTGAATAGGAAACTGGAGACAGTGGAGAAATATGAGGAGCTTAAAGAGAACCGTGGGGCTTTAGGAAGAAAAATCAGGAGCTTAGAGAATAAAATTGATACTTCGGGATAGAATATGAGAGCCTATGAATAAATACTGTGGCTGGTAGATGCTGGTCAGAACTAGCATAGGTAGTTCTGCCAGAGCCAGGCCCTGGATTTGGGAAGAATATTAGGCAAGGTTCTTAAGTGTTAACTTGATTTTTCTTATTTCACTGCCTTTGGAATACAATCGTATTATTGTGGGGAAAAATACTGAATTTGTATAATTGTTTCCCTTTTTTCCTTGTGGCTCAGACAGAGTCTTTACATCTATAGCATGCTAACTGGTTTCCTATGATAAATTCATTCCATAATGAATTAAAACTCTCCACTAAAATATTTTAAAAAACAGTGACGTTAGTTCTCACTGACATTATTTTTAAGTGTAAAATATATACCAAAAAAAACCCTTTCTTTGTGAATCTATGTCATGTCCTAGAGTATATCTAACAGCTTTAAAACATTTTCTCTCCCTGCTCTCCCAGTATCACTAGATTTAGGTTGAATAGAGACATGTATAGGCAAAATCTACTTCGAAATGAGCCCAGTAGGGATTCCTCCCTGGGAATCATTGTCCAGTTCCTATTTATAGTGGCATCAAATGAGAAATCAGTTAAATAATCAAGTGGTTTGATTTGTCACGAGTGTTGGAAAACCTGCTTTAGACATAGAAGATATTAAGATTTACTTGTGGACTGATTTGCTCTGAAGAATTGAAGGGCAGAGGAGGTGGAGTGTTTTTATTTTAGGCCCCTTAGAAATGATTAGTGGTTATGCAGGGGGCCAGGGCAACTATTATTGTATTCCAGTCAGGATCTACAATAGCCCAGAAGCCTTGGCAAGAGTTGTACAAATCTGGGGCTTGCTGTCATTGGCGCTGCTGTGAGTGCCTCTGCTGGTGGTAGCTTGCCATTCATGAAGGATGCTTAGCCTCTGTCATGTCATCTGATGTGTGCTTGCCCCTTAGTGTAGTAGAAAAAGAGGAAGCTTTCTGGTAGTGTTAGAGATGAATCCCTTGATCGCCCTGGCTTCTTGGTAATCCACTGTGATGTATGCAGCCTTCCGTGGGCTACACTGTGAAATCCCTATATTATTGAATAGAAGAATGCGTGAGGGGGCAAGGAAAGGAAGAAGGTTACCAAGACTGGTTCAAGAACAACATAGGCTTGGGGGGAATGAAGCAGCTATACTGTTACATAGTCTTCAGACTATCTTTCAGACTGCTTCAGCAGCAAGCTGCAGAGCCAGAACAAGTCATGTGAGGGCCAGAGCAACAGAGGTTCCAACCAAGTCTGTACGTTATTAGGTGTTTATTCAGATGCCAGTGAGGGTGTAAGCATTTCCAGAACTTCATTGTTTAACCACTACAGTCCCCAGGGACATGTCCACGGGAATGTCTACTGCTGCCGTAGTCTGTTGACTGTACACAGAGACTGTTCTTCTGAGCTGGCATTATTCACCAGCATTAAAGAGACTTAATGTCAAGTCTGTTTCCATAACCATCTAATTAAATCAAGTACCCATAATGGGACTTGAATAACTGCTTAACATTGATATTAAAGGAAAAGTTTGAGGAAAAACAAGTCTACTATCTTCTTTGTATTAAAAAAAATTGAAGCTTTGGAAGCAAAAGCTCCTTGAATTTCTGTAGTTATTTAAGCTGCAGTTCTACAAGTTTCTATAGTATAAAGGAGCCCTGGTGGTGCAGTGGTTAAGCACTCGCTCGGCTGCCAACCGTAAGGTCAGTGGTTCAAGCCCACTACTCGCTCCATAGGAGAAAGATGTGGCCGCCAGATTCCGTAGAGATTATGGAAACCCTATGGGGCAGTTCTGTTCTGTCTTATAGGATCCCTATGATGACAGTGGGTTTGGTTTTTTTTGTCTCTATTAGTTTCACGTTTCAGGCCTGGGAATTCCAAAAAATACAGCAGAAAGTACTGTCTAACAAGATACAAGTTATTATATTCTTTTTGAAGTTTTCCATGTTTTTTCAACTAAGTTTTATTAAGGACACCAAAATGCACAAAATGCATATTTTCAGGATTTTTTATTTATCTTTTGCACCTAAACAAAGGCATTAGGCCCAAAAACTGAGATATCAAACAGTTTTACATCTGTTAAAATGTTTCCTTTGTTTCTTGCTTATAAGATTTCATGAGATTTTAAAATTCTGCTATGAATCACCCAAGAGATAGTTGTAGTTTTACTGATTGTTAAGTGACTCCTACTTTAAAATTAATATATATATTTTTTAATTTTGGCCCTGAAGGAAGAGCCCACTGTCATAAAGTTATTGTGGTTAGTAGTTCATTTCTTTTTTTTTTTTTTTAAAAAAAAGTTGTTCTGTTTGCTAGTGGACCAACTATTACTTTTTCAGAAGGTTTGGTTTGGATTTTTGTTTTAATTACAGTCTATATAATTAGTTCTCAGCATGTTGAGGTAAAAGAGAATTGCACCAGCAAGCTTCCAATTTCTTCATCTCATTAGGTTTTTAACACGATTATTAGTATCATAATCAGCTATGATGTTTTCTGTTGCAGGTTTTCACATTCTCTGATTTGCAGGGTGTCTTGATTGGCTAATTTAGGCAAATTATTTTGATTGTCTTGATGATGGTTGGCTGATTAGAACACAGCAGGAGTATAATTTCTTCCTGAGATATGTTGCATTCTTTTGTTTTTTGGTACCAGAAGACTAAGAGTGTTTTTCTTTGTGTACATTCAATTATGATATTTGCCCATAACACTAGTAGAATGCCTGGAAAGCAATTACATTAGTGATGGAATAAGCATGAATGCTGTTAGTGGAAAAATTGCAGTATGAGGATGAGGTTGGATGAAAGAATTTACTAAAACTATATGATCAGAGACTTTTGGATTTTTTCTTTTCTGTCTTTAGGCACTGTTTCTGTCGTTTTTCAGTGCCAAAAGCAGTATTATTGAGTAGATTTTTCTATAAAAGTCTTCAGACTTCAGATCTCTTGAAGAATTGCTCAGTAGTCCTACCTTCCTATTGCATCCTGCCCTGAATGCTCCATACTTAAATTGAGGATTTTACTATAGGGCTGAAAATGTACTCAGAAATTTTTTCCAAAAAGTTTGTTTGTCTCATGACGTTTTTTCTTAAATAACCTTAATGAAAGTGATTTTTCTGACTGGTAGTCATTTTCCACCTGTGCCAAGAATTAGTCAGTCTCTTTCACTATTTGTAATAAAGGTATTTCCATTCAAGTTGTTTACTTTTCATGACCTTTAGTTACTACAAATTTTCTTAATTGGTTTAGTGAAAAAGGGTTTTTTTGGTTATTATTATTTTTTTGAAGGAAAATGTTTTTAATCTACAAATGCCTAGGCTTGAATAAATAGCATACTAAGTAAATATTTTAATTAGCTAGCTGATTAATAACTATGACAGAATAGATGAGTGTGTGCTTAAAAGTTTGTAGTATCACTTTCCTTGACTTTTATTTCAGAGAATTCCATGGAAGGATTTTGTTATCCTTCCTTTTTTTGTCATGTTACTTTTTTAGGTAATGCTCTGAAAGCCCAGCCTCTCTGGAATAAAACCAAAACTAGACTATACAAAGCCGTGAGCACGAAATTTACTGTCAGCTCAGCTGAACATCTTTCTGTGTAACCTTGATGCCATCCTCTTGTTCTTCACTGTTGTTCAGTGGGAGGTCAGAGTTTAGAACAAAACACTATCAGTAAAAGATCAGTCCTGTGTAAAATCCATTTTCAAAGGGCTTTTAGGGATCCTAGCCTGGACAAGGGGTTTCCCCAGGCTTGGTAAATGGGCTCCTAAGAGCCTGTTAAATGCAGTTTTACAGTTAAAATGCCAAGGAAAATGTAAAATGATTTATTAACCTTGCAAGCTTTAGTTAAGGTGAGGATAAGGTATAATACCTGTCGAAAATATTCAAGAAATTTTTATAAAGTCAAGAACCACAAGTTTTCAGCATGAGTTTCACTTTGTTAGTTTGTTTTCTGCTTTTTTCTTTAAAGTCTTGGTTCCTAATTTTTCTCTCATCGAAGAGAAATCCTTTAAATAAGGAATTTGGATGATAACACAACTAGAAAGGTAATACCCTGCATTTGAGAGGTGGAGTGATATAGATGAAAAGGGCTTGGACTCTGGCATTAGAGAGACCCAAGTCACATTCTGGCTCCTCGTCTCTAAAACAGGGGTCATACATAATACCTGCCTCAAGAGGTTGTTGAGAGCATTCAATGGGACAGCACACCAGAGTGCGTGGCACCCAGAAGGCGTTCAGTCCATCTTCCCTTTGTGGTTCCTGAAGCTCTTGGAGAGAGAGTTAGGCAGCTAGTCCTGATCTCTCTGCCTTGTACCAAGAAGTGTTTGATTATATTGCTCTCATAATGAAGAAGATGTCTAATGAAACCTCCTATAGAGGCAAATAGTAATGACTTGATTCCAACACTACACATAGAGCTTCCCATCCGAGAAACAGAGGTATTTGGTGTTAATAAGTTAAATTTCAGAAACTAATGAACTCTGTTAATTGAATTCATCTTTGTTAATTAATAAGGTTCTAGTAAATTGGTTGCTTTCTTGTTAATGCCCTGCAAAAGAGCAGTAAGACCTGATGATTACAAGTTCACTAGTTCCACCCCATTCTTTTCTATACATATAATGGTAGTGACCAAAGTAGCATCTTGTACTTTTCTTTGTCTTGAAATGTTATTGTTTAAACCCTTGAAATTGTTGACTTGAGAATGAATGTGAAAAAAACGTGGACTGGGGATTCTATGATGTCTGGCTAGTTTACATTTTAAGAGTTTAAGGAGAAACTTGGGAAATCAGTTCAGTAACTACCATTGCTGTGGCTGCAGCATAAGGGTGTATTGGTTTTATTTGCCAGATTGTGCCAAGAGTAGCACCTAGGAAGATTTTGTTTACTTGGGAGATGAAAAAAATACCAATTTTTCCCCCTAGGAGAGGGTAGATATTGAAATTAGGTTAATAGTGTGGTGATTCTCAAATTTGGAAGTGGTGTCATTAGCCAAAGGATCATTCATATTCCCTGGACTAAGTTTAAGTAAGTAGCATGTTTTCTAAGAAACTGTCTTCTAGATACTTGACTGCCTCTATACTATTTGTCTACCCTAAAGAGCCATATTTATGAAAGACTGACAAATTCTCCCCCCTTCTTCAACACAGAGAGAATTCCCTAAATTTTTCACATTTCGAGCAAGGGATAAGGTAAGGATTCATTCCTTCTTTTTTTTTAAGTCTTTGTTTGCTTATTTTAAAGCCTAATAGTGGCTTATCTTTGCCATACGCTCTTGGGCCATCTCCTTTCTCTAACTGAACTTGTGCTTCCCTTTGCCTTACATGCGTCTTAGAACTAGAGAAGACTCCCTTCTGAAAGAGTTTGGTTTAGGAAACAGTCAATGTGTTGAACAACCCAAAGAAGGCGATAAATTTCAAAATCATCTCTATTGTTTAGAATGATCCTAATGAGGTGATATTAAAGGGCTGCTACCTGCTAACCAAAAGGTTGGCAGTTCAAATCCACCAGCTGCTCCTTGGAAAGAGTTCTACTCTTATCTATAGGGTCACTGTGAGTTGGAATCGACTCGATGGCAACGGATTTATTTTTTGTTTTTACCTGTACTTAGTAGGACTATTCTTGCCACCTACAGATAGTTCCTTTATAATCAATTCTTGTTTGTGTGCATTTGTTTTTCAATTTTAAAGTAAATAATTTCAAACTATGTTGGTTTCTTCCTGTTACCAGCTTATATTTTTGGCGTTCTCTCTCCATTCACTCAATGGAAGTGGATGCTGGAAAAACAATTTAGTTTCAGCAAAACGTAAATGTATTAATACAACTTTTTAAAAGGACACTTAAATAGTTACACAGCTATAAATAGCATGTTCCAAAACCAAATTATCTCTTTAAAATGCGTGTATCTGTTTATTTGTTGAATATTTACTATGCCCTTCTTACTGTGCCAGAAATGATTGGAGTGTAAAACACAGGCCCTGCCCTTAAGCATTTTAGACTAGTTGGATAGGCCAAACATTGACATGTGAAGTAGATATTAATGTGAAGCAGTTTGTGGTTAAAAGTCAAAAATGAATTATAAAAACATTTAAGTGCAACAGGATTTCTGAGGGAATTGAGCAAGGTTTTCTTTCTGTTTCGCTGTTTTGTTTCTTTGTTTTTAATGGAGGGCATCACTACTTGTAAAAGCATAAGTGATGAAAGCTTGGGAAGTGAATAGATGCTTCAGTGCCTAATCTTATGTAAGCTATAGCTGTAGCTCATTTTTGTTGCTCATTAGCACATCATAGCTTATGTTTCTGTTTTCAAGCATCTCTTTTACATATACGTTCATCATACAATTTTGTAACTGCCTGTTGTGAGCTGTTTTTTCCTCCCACTCTTGTACTCAGTTTGAAGAGGATCGTATATATCGTCACCTGGAGCCTGCACTGGCTTTTCAATTGGAACTGAACCGGATGAGAAATTTTGACCTCACTGCCATCCCATGTGCTAACCACAAAATGCACCTGTATCTTGGGGCCGCCAAGGTGGAAGTGGGCACAGAAGTGACAGACTACAGGTTCTTTGTGCGGGCAATCATCAGACATTCTGACCTGGTCACCAAGGTGGGTGCTGTATTTTAGTGTGGAGTTGTTCCTGAGAGAAGGGTTGGTTCAAAATCAGGTTTCTATTTTTTAAATCGAGGCTCTTGTATCCCACTCTGCAATAACCAGGAGAGGTTTGGGAGTCATTTCTCTCACAAAAATAAATATTCCATATAATAAAGGGCTTTTTTCCCCCTGTTAATTTGATTTTTCTTAGTAATGGAATCATGATAGTACTCACTTGAGAAAAGGAACAATATACTAACAGAAAAATCAGAGTTGGGTGATGATGGAGGATAAGGAGAAAGGTGAGAAAAGAGGTGACCTCTGTGTAAACCTGTCCAGAGGTCTGGGCAGTGTCTGTATGTAGCAAGGCACTTACTGGTGTGTTAGTTATTACTGCATCCCATAACCATAACCTTCTTCAGCTTTTCCTTCCTAAACAGGTTTAGCTCTATTTGGCATATGTGAAATATAATCAGATAGGGACTACAGCTTTGGGGATGTCCAGCATCTCCACCTGTTGAAGGGGAGTGATACTCTGAGAGGCAGCAGAAAGGGCTGGCAGGGACTTTTTCTGACCCCTGCCTGCCCCTGCTGCCTGTGGTCATTGGGCCGACTGTGTATGACTCTAGGGAGAAGGGTAAATAACATCTTCACCAGGCCCCTTATGATTTATGACATACTACTGCTTGAGTAATTATAACAACTATTCTTTATTGCCTCTTTTAAAACACATTAATGTTGATGGTGACCTTCTCCCTGCACAGGAAGCTTCTTTTGAATATCTACAAAATGAAGGCGAGCGGCTGCTCCTGGAAGCCATGGATGAGTTGGAAGTCGCTTTTAACAATACAAATGTCCGTACTGACTGTAACCACATCTTCCTCAATTTTGTGCCCACAGTTATCATGGACCCATCAAAGGTACATCTCTCCTCAGCTTCTCTCCCAGCCCTAGAAAGCACAAGCCAGAGAGGTTCATTCATATTTATTCTCACTTGGACTTGGAAACAGGTACTCCTTTTCAGCTGGTTGAGTCCTTAATCTTTGAAGTTTACAGAATGCCCGTAAGACTGGGTTTATGGGATAGTGTAGAAAATTTGGTATAACCATTGAAAGCGGAGCTTAAAGCTGAAGGTGTTACGATGATACCATGCTGGTTGTTTATAAGCAGTGCCAAAACATACAAACTCTTTCTCTTCCCACATTGGTCCCTGTTTTATGATATTTGCCATCGTAGTGGTCCTGTTTTATATGATTCCCTAGGATTTCTCATCTGGAATATTTATTTCGTTGTTTCTGGACATTTTGGAAAAATTGCATGAACTCTACAGTTCACATGAGTACCACTGAGTAGATTACTGCTTCTGTAAACTAAGTGTTACTTACCTGGTGACCTTAGCAAGATAATGCACCTTTCCAGTGTGCCTAACTTATTTCTCTGTCGTATTTCTTCATAAGAGAATGTGGTTGATAAGGAATTTCACATGTATTATGTGTGTTTTCTTCACTGAGGTTCTATTCTAAAATACATTCCATATAATTTAAGGAAGGAAACAGGGTGTTTCTGCACTTGACCTTTTATCCCAGGTGTAATGAAGGCAGGCTGCTTTCTGTTTCTGCTCACTTTCACTTTTTTCTATAATATTGTAGAATTTTGAGTAGAAGAACCAGTGTCTCCCTTTCTCAAAATCTATTGTAGGCATGGAGTTTTGCTTTCTGAATTTTGTTAAGAAAGCATTTTAGAAAGAGATTTCATTTAAGAAAACATTAATTTTGAGTTGTATGTCCTAGTTGCCTGCAGTTGTATTGGGGGAAGAAAAGTTTCACTTTAGTATGTCAGTAAGGAGAAATCATGTCTAAAGCCAATTAGTTAAAATAACTCTCCTAACCCTGAAAACTAGGAGCACTAAGCCACCTTGGTATGAAGCTTAGAGAAACTAAGAAACATCTATCTCATCTACCTAAATCTCAGTTGGACTTAGCAATGATCAAGCTTCAGACTCTCTTTAGAGAGAACTTTCTAGCAGCACCTGCAAATAACCTTTCTTTAATTTGTGCAGTTTATCAAGAGGCATATACTATAAGTGTAATAAAATTGTATGGAAAAAGCTCATGGTGGTAATTGCTATGCTGATTTAAGGTCCTGTAAGTGCAGTGAAACATAGTTACCATGCATATAAATGCTACTTAATAGCTGCTTAACTAGAGGTTTTATTCTTATTTGGAGCTTTCTCGTAAATCCCAGGGTTTGTAATTTTACATATTGCAGATCTTTGATATAAACCAGAGTATGAATCTAATTGGGAAAAAGGGGAAGGAGTTGTACAGATTTGGGTGTTGTGAGCCAGAGAAAACCTCTCAAATGCCAGGGCAGCATGAAGTCATCTCTGACTTGTTCCAAGCAAGAGTAGGGTTGGGGAGAAACTATATGACCACTTTTTGTAAGGACTGTATGTAGGTACACATCTCCAGAAACCAGCACCTTTTTCCAAAGATGAGCAGTCCTGAAACAGGTCCTGGTTACAGGGTATTTAAGTTTTGTGCTTGGTGATATGTTTGTGTCAGATTGAGGAATCTGTGCGGAGCATGGTAATGCGCTATGGAAGTCGTCTGTGGAAATTGCGCGTCCTCCAGGCAGAACTGAAAATCAACATTCGCCTGACACCAACTGGAAAAGCAATTCCTATCCGCCTCTTCCTGACAAACGAGTCTGGCTATTACTTGGACATCAGCCTGTACAAGGAAGTGACTGACTCCAGAACGGCACAGGTACGGTAGTCAGGCAGGCTCCTCAGAGTTCTGATTTTGTTCGACAACTAAGCCATTTGTCCTTGTTACGGAAGACTCAAACTTGCAAATCCCATTGATTCGCCTAGTAGGGTTATCATCTCTCAGCTTAAGATGGTTGTATGAATTTTGAAAAACTTTTCATTTGCCTTATAAGATGTGCCTATGTCCTTGATCATGGATGTTATAAAACCATCAACCTTTTGTCACATATTGGTGAGCACTTAACAGATGCCACGTGAACCTCACTCCAGAGGTTTTTCTGTAGTTTAGGGCTCTTTCAGAGGGCTCTTAGGGCATTTCAACAATCTAGTCTTTTCTGGTCTGATTTGTCCTTCTGTTTTCAGCCCAGATAGACCGCTCTTTGGCAAGTAATTTTATCATAAAATATGATAAAATCAGTGATTTTATTATATTTACCCATTATGTTAATCTGTTTATACTTTTCCAAAGAGTTCACCAAAGTGTCTTCAAAGATTATCACCTTTCCTTCAAAGAGTTTGCCCGTTATATATATCTACAAAAGAGCTAAGTGGCAAACTGTAACCCATTTTTTTAGGTAGAAAAAGGAGACTGTGAAAATGGAAAGAAAAGTGAGTCTTTTAGTAGATTGATTCTGCAGTAACAGAGAATTCCTTTTAATCTGTTTTGCTACCTTCGTTTCTAAATATTTGGTCTATTTTCTGTGATACTAGATTAGGTTGGTTCACCATTGCTCATGTCTTTTTAAGAACTGGGATGTTATTTTAGGGCTTTGGCTTGAACTTGGAAAGTGCATCCCTTCTGATTAAAGGTCACACTTGCTCCAGTATGCATAAACAAGGCTTTTTCAGTCTGTTCTCTGCATGGGTGCCAGGAACACCTTATGTGTTTCTTGTTTTTGTCTATGTCCTTTTAAAGCTAGGAACAGAGGTAGGCAAAGATATTTTTTCCCAGTCTTTTGAAGATGAATTTTAAAAATCTGAGTTTAGACAGTTGTCAGAGTGACCTTTCATTTTGTGCTTTGATTCTCAGCTAGATGGCTAGAGAAATCTATCCCATGAGAAGTGAACAGTTAAAACAGAGAGAGAGCGCAAGAGCGTGAGGGGTGAGCAAGAGACAGAGTATTCAATAATTTTTGCTGTATTCAGTGTTTTCCAGGACAACCTTAAAGACATTTTCAGTCAAAGCTTTCCATGGGCAGGGATGTTTTTAATTAACTTCTACAATGGCTTCAAGGCAGGTCTATTCGTGTGAAAAATAAGATGGCCACTTGAGATTTTAATGTTTTTGGTAAATATGTTTGTTCTTCATAACTACTTTTTTTCTTTTCTTAGAAAGCTCTTAGATTTCCCTCATGCTGGCTAGTGGTGTCACAGGAGCATGAAAGGCACAGACACCTTCAGTCAAGGTTTAGTACTTTGCCTGGCACAACATATACACTCAATAAATATCCGGAAGAGTGGCTGAGCCACTTTCAACTTAAGGGGGAGCTCCTTTTACCATGGGTCCTGCGTATTTAGGAAGTCCTGAAGGAAGAGGTCTCCCTCAGGCTTTTTAGTGGAGAGAGTTCAAGAGCCAGTGCTGCGGGTTAACTAACTTGTGAGCCCATGACTGGAGGAGGGAACTGACAAAAGGAGCAGCCTCCCACCCCAGCTCTGGTGCTACTAATGCCTGCTTGGGCTCATTGCCAACTTGTTTTTCCCCTTTGCTTCAGTGAATCGTTACATGAATTTAAGATAATACAGAGCCATGTGTGTCATTTGTTCGTTAATTCAACATTTATTGGCCACCTATAGTGTGTCAGGCACTATAGATACCAAAAGCAGTCCCTTCCCGAAGACAAATAGATAGTTGTCTGTGGTATGGTAAGTGCTATTATGAAATAAGCACAGAATTATAAGGATCAGTGGTTGTTTTCCAAAAGAGAAGCCTTTTTGATGGAACTTTTTCATTTTCCTTCTGTAGTTTTGGTGGTAATGGTTGTAACAAACACCGATGTAGGCAGTCAAAGTGCAGAGAAGATACTGGGTAATCCATTGCATAAGTGAATTGATTTCCAATGTGTTATGGGGAAAATATACATTTTTAAATCACTTTTATTGAGATAATTATTTGCATATAATAACGTGTACCCATTTTATCTGTACAGTTCAGTGCATTCTGACAATTGGATACACCCATGTACATAATCACCATCATGATCCTGATAGAGAACATTTTCATCCCCCCAAAAAGTTCTCTCATTCCCTTTGCGGTGAAAGATAGGGGCACCAACTCCAGTCCTAGGCAACCAGTGATTTGCTTTCTGTCACTGTAGATTAATTTCTTCTGTCCTAGCATAGAATTTTGTCTTAGTCATCTAGTGCTGCTATAACAGAAATACCACAAGTGGATGGCTTTAACAAAGAGAAATTTATTTCTTCACAGTAAAGTAGGCGAAAAGTCCAAATTCAGGGCGTCAGCTCCAGGGGAAGGCTTTTTCTCTCTGTCAGCTTTCTCATCAGTGTTCCCCCGGACTAGGAGCTTCTCTGTGCAGGGACCCCCAGTCAAAGGACATGCTTTGCTCCTGGCACTGCTTTCTTGGTGGTATGAGATCCCCCTGTCTTTCTGCTCACTTTTCTCTTTTATAGCTCAAGAGATTGCCTCAGGACACAATCCCTTCTTGTAGATTGAGTGCTGCCTTACTAACACAACTGCCACCCATCCTGCCTTATTAACGTCATAGAGGCAGGATTTACATAATATAGGAAAATCACACAATACCAGGAATCATGGCCCAGCCAAATTGATACATACATTTTTGGAGGGACATAATTCAATCCATAACAAATTTCATATAAATGAAATCAGACAATATGTACTATTTTCTGTCTGGCTTCTTTTGCTCTGCATAATGTTTTTGAGATTCAACCATGTCACACGGATTACTGGTTTGTTCCTTTTCTTTGCTGGGTAGTATTCTATTATATGGGTATACCACAATGTTTATATAGATCCATCTGTTGATGGACAAAGCTATTATGACCATTCATTTACAAATCTTTATGTGGATATGCTTTCATTTCTCTTGGGTAAATACATTAGAATGTAATTGCTGGGTCATAGTAAGTATACTTTTAGTTTTATAGGAACTACCAAACTCTTTGCCAAAGTGGCTGTACCATTTTAAATTTCCACCTGCGATGTGTGGATGTATGTACCTGGAGGACTTTCTCCAACCCCCTTCCTCAGTGCACACAGTTATGTTGTTTAATTATGACCAGCATAACTTCATTCCAGAGTTTGGCAAAACTGAATTCCAAACCCTATACCCACAGGTCTTGTCTCTCTTAATAGACAGGAATGCAGTCCCAAGAATCTACTGATTTTACTCTATTTTCTTTTGATTCAACTTATCTCCTGAGTCCAGTTTTCTCATACCAACATCCTTGCCTCACTTAACACTTTAAATCTCTTAAAACATTACTACATTCCTAAGACATTGCTACTTCTTCCTTCCACATGGTGACTTTCCCCAGTGGTCCTGTGGAAGAGGACTGGGAGGTCTATTCCGTAGGGCTTTAATGCAGCGTTAGACAAGTTTTGTCTAAAACAGGACCTGATTGACAGGTTAGCAGAATACTCTTATTCCTCTGAGCTAAACTAGGTGAAGGATACCCTTAGCTGACTGGGAGAAGAGAACTGTGCCCAGGGTTTAGGAAAGTACTTAATTATTTTTCTATGCCTGTATATCAGGTCTACAAATCTATTCATTAATGGTAGACTTGTGATTATATTTTTTAGACCCACACAGATATGCAGGTGTGTCTATTATATCCCAATCTTCATTTGTATTCACTGCATTGGGAATCTGTATTTTCTGTATTCATGCGTAAAGTGCCTAGTTTAGTGTCATATAACCTCTGGGCACTCAATAAATATAAATTGAGTTGAAATAATAGCATCCCTTATAAATATTCATAAGCAAATAAAACTATCTAAATATATAGAGTATGAAGTACTCTTCTAGAAATATTTGAGTTAAAATGATTAAAAACTGGTGTGGTGATTTCATTATGTGGCAAGATAGATATTGCAGGAGCTATTCAGTAGTTATAACCAGGGTATATTGGAGAGAAAAAAAATATATACATATATTACTATAGGCTGTGTCTTGTATAGTAACTAGATGGATAGGTGAAACCTACTTCTAAAAATTTTTTGAAGGCTTTGTGTGACTAATAATGCTTATAAAGTGCATTCTAATCAAATAGACTGAAGCACAAATAATATACTAGAATCTTGATCTGGCTTTTTACCATTGGGAAAAGAACAGAATTATCTTTTAGTACATAGCGGTTCCTCAGGTTAAATAATAGGACGACTCTGACTGGTTAGTGGCCATACTTTGTTTCTGAGTATGTGGGATTCATTGTCACATTAGAAGGCAAACATTGTCAATGAAATTGATGCTGTGCTTTTTTGTTAATTTCAACTAATTAAAAAATGAGAGCAGCTTATGGTATATGGTTAGTTACATACCATTTTTTTTTTTTGGAGTTGGTTTATCTGTAGAGAGGTGAGAGTACCAAGTACTTAATGTTAAGAGGAATGTCTTAGCTACCCCATCCACCACCAAAAATGTGTTTCAAGAAATAACACTTGTGAAAAAGACCTCCTAGGTAGCTATCTGATTTTTTTCTCTGTCGCTTAACTCCCCATGTCATTCTCTTTTTTCCTGCAGATCATGTTTCAGGCATATGGGGACAAACAGGGACCACTACATGGAATGTTAATCAACACTCCATATGTGACCAAAGACCTGCTTCAATCAAAGAGGTTCCAGGCACAATCCTTAGGGACAACTTACATATATGATATCCCAGAGATGTTTCGGCAGGTAAAGACGGCTTACTGGGGGCTCTGACATGTTCCAGGAAGGCAAGGTTTTCCTCCGTTTCCATCAGATGCAGCTTTGACCAAAAAGGGGCTATTCCCAAAGGACAGGAAATACCTTGATTCTATTCTCATTTCATTCTTACTCTAGGGTATGTTGGCTGTCAACTCAGGACACTCACTATATTAATTTATATTATGAATTGACAGGAGATATGGTGAGAATAGAAACCTCTATTAAGTAGAAGAGAATAAACTGAGACCACATGTCTGTGGTGGTAGTTTACAATGGCCTGTTTGAGGAGTTACACTGAGGTATAAATTTCCTAAGCCTATATTCAAATTATGGATATTAAAAAGGGGTATGAAACTCTAGTTCTCATTTTCCTGTTTTCCAAGATAACCCAGGTCCCTAGCTGATAGCCTAAGTTAATATGATGAGAATCAAAGTAGATAACATATACAAATAGATATATAGAGTTCATTGTACACAGTTTAAAGTATAAGTATTTTTTTTTTTTTGTGGGAGGTTTATTATAGCAGAATAAAAACTAACATGAGGAAACATGACATTATGAATCTTATCCTCTACATGAAAATAAATTTCTTTGATTTATATAGTGAGTGAATCCTCTCTATGCTGCAGATTTTTCTTCCATCAGTAGGAGGCAAGAAAAGTATATCACTAACAAAAAATGCAACAGATAAAGAATAAGGTATCAAAAGAATACTGAATTTGTCCTTTAAAACAATCTATGAATATAGCATTTTTCCAAGTCTTCTGGTCAGTACTACCAATATTACCGCATTTGAATTTTAATAAAGTAATAATATGTGGCCTTGGTAAATAGTCTACAATTCCTGTATTATCCACAAATACAAGAGATTCCCTTTATGTAACCATTTGTTTACAAGCTCTGTCTCTGGAAACATAGCTGTCTTCATTCAGTACTATCCTTTCATAGTATTGTTAACCCAACAGTTGAGTGTTGGTCCTGTTTCCCAGTGCCAGTGTTATAAATGGAAATTCCATTCTGTGTAATTCTTCCTATGTAATAGACATAAATACAGTGGTTAGGACATGTAGGGATATATGAGCCATTTGGGCTTTAAATGTTGCTTTAAGGTAAGCAAAAAAGGAACTGAACCAGTACCCACTTCAGCAGGGATTTGTTTATTTATATGAAATTGGGAGTGAAAATCATGATGTTTTTAAAATGGACAGGTTTGTCTGTTTTCTAAAATTTGAGCAGAATTGATCTGCACATTTACATATAGCCTTACTTAATTCTGTACCTATGCCTGTATATCAGGTCTACAAATCTAGTGAGCTAATTCCTATATATGAGCCTGTAGCTGTGAACAGATATTAGAAAGAAGATGCTTCCTCTGAATCTCTATCAGAAATCTTAATCTTGACTTCCTGGATTTTCTTGTATTAGCTGATTGTCATGTCACTTTCTTGGTTACTCTTCTCGCCAAGTTTCTCTAGAATTTTTTTCTTTTTCTTTAGAAAGCGTTGATGCCACTTCTTAGTTTTTTTATTTTTCCTGGGATATTGCCAGGTCTGTTGTGTTTGTTAATGCTCTAGTGCTGATTTAGAATCATTCAGTGGTTTGACTTTGTTGGAAACATGCCTGATTTCTGGCAAGGATATTGTTTTTTATAATTTTGTTTTAACTAAGAATGGAAGCTGGAGAATTTAGTCTAACACTAAAGACTCTAAACAGAACACTTAGGAAAGGAGAAAACAAACCCGATTGGCCTAATGTTTATATTCATTGTTGCCCATATTGAAATGGTAATTGTCAATGATTCATCAAATTTCTTCCCTCCACTAGTCTCTGATCAAGCTCTGGGAGTCTATGTACACTCAAGCATTCCTTCCATCACCACCACTGCCTTCTGACATGCTGACGTATACTGAGCTGGTGTTGGATGATCAAGGACAGCTGGTCCACATGAACAGGCTTCCAGGAGGAAATGAGGCAAGTAGTTAAATCCTCCCCTCTTCCGTTTCTCATCTTTGTGCCCACTAGTGCCAGCTTTCTGTGAGTGTGGTTGTTAAAGAGTATTAATGAAAACTGAAGTGGCATAGGCCACAAGGTAGTCTCGCTAGTAGCGTTCTTTACAAAGAGAGATAGCATCAATTGGCTATTAAGGAATCATTGTTAATTTTTTCAGGTGTGATAATGGTATTAAGATTGTACTTTTTTAAAAAACAGAATATTTTCTGTTAGACATACATACTAAAATATTTACAAATAGATGATCTGATGTCTGAGATTTGCTTCAAAGTAATGGGGGATTAGAGTAGGGGTGTAGATGAAACAAATTTGTTCATTAGTTAATAATTGGAGCAAGGTGTTAGGTACATAGGGATATGTTATTTTCTCTATTTTCATATATATTTGAAAGTTTATATAAGAAAAATTTTTAGTTTTGCTTGGTTTTTTCCTTTTTTGCATACTTATTTGTATATGAATGTGGATTTTTTTTGGTATCTTTTCCATGCTCAGTTCACTGGATCTGTTGCTGTTGTGAACGTGGTAAATGTATTGCTCTTAAAGGGGCTCAGTGAGGACCATTAAATATAAAAGAAAGTTAACAGAGAACACATTTCTTGATAATTATCCAGGAATGCATTTTCTAGCCTGGGAATCTTTTTTGGTGTTGTTCAGTTGCCATCAAGTTGATTCTGATGCACGGCAACCCCATGTGTGCAGAGTAGAACTGCTCCAAGGGTTTTCAAGGCTGTGACCTTTCAGAAGCAGATCACAAGGCCTGTCTTCCAAGGCTCCTCTGGATAGGTTTGAACTGCCAAACTTTCGGCTAGTGTTGGAGTGCTTAACCATTTGCAGCAGTATAAAGTCATGTTCTGCTCTATACCCTTATGTCCTCTCCCATGCATTGAGATTCTTCCTGATTTTAACTGTGCTTCTAATACACAATGATAACAGTAACAAAACTGAAAAAAGAGGTATTTTTATTTCAGCCTTAGATATAATCCGTAGATAAATCTCACTCCTTAGAAGGAGTGACCTTCACCTGGGTATTCACCATAAACAGACTAGGTAGAGCTTTGGAGATGATACCGAATTTTTTCCATTTTATGCAGTGTCTTTTTTCCAAAAAATTTTACTATATGTAAAAGGTATATGGCTGTTTCAGTAAGTGCACCAGTAGATGCCAAGAGTAAATGATTTGGTATTAAGATGGATGTAAGCATCAGACCAAATGGAGAGTATCAGACTTGTAGGAGTTCTTCTAATCTAAACCTTGACAAACAGCAGAAGCAAGGGGATAGGGAGGGAGAATGCATAGAATTTTGATGAGAGTAAATTAATACTCACCAGCACTCAAAGTTGAAGCAGAGGTTTGTACCACTGTCTGTAGCATCTGCCTAGTGAGCCCCTCAACAACAAAGAAAAGCTTCTTTGTGCTAGACTTAAATTCTGATTCATTAAATAGTGTAGTCTTCAGGAATGGAAGGCACCCCTGTGAACATGGGGCTGAGAAAAGAAATGTTTTAACTAATGTAATTAAAACACAAAATTAGATTTTGGGCCACATGAAAGCTAGCTGCAGTGCTGTGTGAAACCTCCTGCCATGATCTTTCTCTCCTGCTTTCTCTCTGCTCTCATGCTGTGTTTGAGCGAATGGAGACTGGGGGAATAGTGAAGTCCCAGAGGGACAGAGCTCTGTTCTTGCTGAAATTACAAGCACAGAGCTGCCTGGGCATGAACATGTAGTGTTTACTCTGCCAGTATGAATACAAATAGTCTTATTATACAGGACTCTGTACCCAAAGACCACACACACGATCACACACACAGACACGCACACACAGACACACACACACACACAGGGAAAACAAAGAATAAAAAAATTAAAGGTTTTTTTTTTTTTTTTTAACCCTTTTAAGACCTAACAAACCTTGTGGAAAAGAGATGTCTTAACCAGTTGCATAGGACTATAGCTATTAAGAGTAAAATCAGGATCGGGACCACACGTTTTCCTTTGCCCAGTGTTTTAATAAACTTGAAACCGATAAAGCTAATTGTTGTTGTTGTCTTTGGAAAGGGTTTCTTTTTTTTGCTTTTTGTCAGTTCTTACTTTTTTCTTATTCTATACTTTTTCCTCCTTAGTTGCCTGTTTTATTTATTCTTTTTCTTCAAATGATTGACTAGGATTGAAGCTGAGTGTTAGCTTGCTGTTTCTGAGTCTTTGAGCTCGGGAGGAGTGAGACTGATATTCTTTTGTGAACAGTTAGTGAGTGATGCCTAGGAAGGCTGGTGAAGTCAGTCAAAGGCCTTAGCTAGATTATAGAATGCTGCATGATAGGAATGAGGTTGCGTATTAGTATCGAACTCTGTTACTAATAGCTTGAGCATACCATGGAGCACATCCACTGAGAGACTGACCAATCTAAGGATGGAGTTTCGGCATTCTGAACTCTGAGGGACAGCTAATGCCTAAGAGATGACGAGGTGTCAGTAGGATGTATTTCTTCATGCTGAGCCCAGTTTTATCAGGGCAAGCTGACTTTCAGCTACTGCAGTTTAATTTTCTTTGGCCAAAGAGACAAGTTTGTCATGAGCCTGGCACTCTACATATTACCCCAAGAATAATGTGAGGGAAAAGAAGAGAGCTCATGCTGATGAGATTTGGAGCAGATCTTTCCTATCCCAAAGAGAATGGGCATCCTAACAGAGCCTTGAGAAATAGTTTTATTAAAAAAAGGAATAAAAAATTGACCTGTTAATGTTCTGAGAGCCCAGGCTCAATGTAAATGCATTGATGCTGCGTGAACATTAAATCATCACAATGTGATATTCTCCAAAAGTGATGGCTGTACCAGGTCATCATTGTGGGTGCTACTACATTACCTTGAAGGACTGGAGTTTCTGAGTGTAAAAGCTAGCACATGAATATAAGGAATAAGGGTAAAACAGTAGATTCCTGCAGAGTTTTTCCATGAATTGAGATGCTTGTCCCTACTATCAAAGGCAGAAAACCTGCACTTATCAGACCATTGGCTATATGGGTGGCCAGTCTTTCTTCCCTATTTTTTTTCCAGGACAGTAAATAGGTAAAATGGTGATGGGACCAGGACTTGGAACAATTCAGTTCCATTTAGTTTTAGGTAACTTGTTTGCCATTTGAGGAAGAATATTGGCTGTTTCAGCAGAGATGTGACCTGCATTTTGAACATTTGTGCCTGTGTTAGAGGCAGGAGAAAGAGAGCTTTTCTGATGCAGTGTTAGGTACTTTCTCCTTTCTATTTTCCTCCTTGTCCCTTCCAAGTAAAGGAAGGTGTAACTGAAGGAATGCCACCTAATGCATGCTGAAAGGCATAGGAGAAACATTTTTCTCATTGTTAGATTTGAATGGCATTGCATTTAGTATGAATTTAGAGTAGGAATTAAAAAAGAAGTAGAGCAAATCTGTTAACTATGTCACTTGCAAATAGCTCCAAAAATGAGTTGTCCGGGATTTTTTTTTTTTTTTTAAATAGTTTCAAGTAACGGTGAAAATTGAGGAAAATGTGATTGCAACATAGACTAAATTTCATTTCTAACTGCCATGATGCTACAGTGATGGGCACAACATGTAAATACATAGCTAGATGAATGTGGGCTCTTGAGGCTGGATACAGAAGAAATATAGCTAACCAACAGTTCTGCTTTACTACTTCTGTATTTTGGAGGAATTGTTTTCATTTTCCTGCCAGTTTGCTAACCTGTTTTGATCATTTGGTGGAAGCTGTAATTGTAGGTGGGAACATTTTGAGTAACAGTTCACAATCCAGTGCAGCTGCTTTTCACACTAAATCTCATTATTAAAAGGCTCAGACTAAGATCAGGCCAAGAGCTGTAGCAGACTTGACAGAGAACAACTTAACTTTGCCTGGTAGGACAAAGAAAACGCTGGCCTTCGTGGGACCGTGTTCTTATTTGTTCTGAAACAAGTTGTTAGAGTTCTTCTATTATATTTCCTCGTATCAACTTTGTAAACTAGATCAGGAATCTCTAAATTGGGCAATGATGAAAGATATGATAGAGAGACAACTATTATAGTAACTTAAGGGTGGGTGGAAATTAGGACCCTGTTTTCCCTAACTTTATGAACATGGATTTTTAACAATATAAACCCATCCATTCCCTCATCACTTCTGTTACAACGAAAACAGATGAGAAGGAGCTGTGTTTAGAAGCAGTTATAATAATTAGGTACAGAATGTGTACCAAAAAAAAAAAAACACTGGTAATCAGAGACTGAAACTCTTGTAGGAAAATTTTTTTTCCTTAAAATTTTTCCGAGAGAAAAGTAGATTCCAAATTGAATGCAATTTCATGCTACCTCTACACGAATGACCAGACTTAAGAACTGTGGTGGCTCCAGGTTTCGTTTTTTCAGATGGGCACTAGGTGTCAGGGTTTTTCCTTTTCAGCAATTTAGCATTCAGATGAGCCTCTCGAATTGCCCTGCTTGGTGAGGCAAATCCAGTAGTATCCTTCCTTTTGTTTTTTAGTTGGTGTGGTAAGCTTTGCTTAGTGTTCCTCACAATATGCAATTGCATTTTTAACTCTTTCGGTAGAGAGCTATTGAACCTTAACATCATGGCTGTACACATTTTTAGAGGAAACATGTTTTGGGGAAGAGACTGATTAAGGAGGAAAAAAAAGTGTAAAAGTTTAAAGACGAGCTGCCATAGTGACTAGTGCTGTGGTTTCAGTTCTGCTTTATGTTCTCAGGGGTGAAATGAAAAGGATGGTGGGAATTAGGAATTCAGTTCTAGCAGCTCAGCTCTACTAACATGATCATGTTTAATTACTGGCAATGTGCTGATGTCAGCTACCACCAAAGTGTAAGCATTCCTTTAATTTTTTTTTTATTTCAGGCATACAGAAAAATATGGAAAGTGATATGACAAATAACCCTGTACCTACCAATCAGCTTGAACAAATCTTACAATTTTGACTGTATTCCTCATTTATATATTGCTTTAATCCTTTGAAATCTCTAATTTGAGTACCAGAGAGAAACATTTAGGAGTTGGGTAAAGAAGGAAAGTTGTTCAGCTTATATAAGCCTAAAAGACTGAAGAAATTAATTAGTAGATCCACTTTGATAGTTGGACCTCTTAATCCAAAGGACCACTTATTTTAGAAAAACCACCATGATTCTGTCTTAATTCGCTTGGTTGACATTTTCCATACTCTCAAAGGAGTTGCTTGGGTTATCCCGGATTTGAATTGTAGTGGGACTCATTATGATTTGAAACTCTGTGACTGGAGAAACCAAAAAAAACCAAACCCATTGCTGTCAAGTCAATTCCAACTTACAGCAACCCTACAGGACAGAGTAGAACTGCCCCCATAAGGTTTCCAAGGCTGTAATCTTTACAGAAGCTATCTACCACATCTTTGTCCCACAGAGTGGCTGGTGGGTTTGAACCACCAACCTTTCAGTTAGCAGCTGAGTGCTTAATCACTGTGCCACCAGGGCTTCTGTGGCTGGAGAGAGTGTGTTACATTTGTAGATTTGGGTGAGGGAAGGGTTGACAATTACTCATAAACACAGAACCCAAGTATTTTTCTAGTTTAACATTAGACTTTTGTACAGTGTTTTGCACAGTTTAACCTCAGAATAGCTGATGAATGTGAAGCTAATTTTGATGTACTTTATTGTGCTTTTGTTTCATTCTTTTGAAATCAGTTTACCTTTTCATGCTGAGTGTGGAAATTAAGTCCATGTCAGTCTTTTACATACATGTTGAAAAGAAGTGTATTTGTATGCTGAAGTTCAGCTCTGAAATAGTCCTGAGAAAAGCAGATCTCTAAAACAAGACGATGGTCTGTACATTAATTGTTCTGCATATAAAGAGGGACTAGTGGCCTTGCCACTAATCTATTCCTGAAGATGGAGAATGTTTGTAAGCACCTTGAGATCCTCAGCAGAGAAGGACTGTGTAGCATTCATTATACATAAACATCTATAATTTGTCCTTGCCTTATTTTTTATCAAGGGCTTCAAATAATCAGTTTTAAATCCTTTCAGGGCTAGCAAGATAGGAATTACAAATATAGAAGAAAAAAAAAACATGTAATATGTAGTAAGATAGTTTTATTTAAAATTATCTTACTACATATTACTTTATCAACCACATTCGAAGTGAGCATATTTGACTACAAGTCTTTGGCTAAAATGATCTTCAAGAACCAATGTTGGACCCCTCATTAGAAAAATATTGAGGCTGATTTTGAAAAATAAGTCTTCCTACCATGAAATTACTCCTAATGAATTTCTAACACTGTTCTTTTGGGAAACATGTTTAGAATTCTTTCTGAATGACTATTATTGGTGTTGGAGGTTTCTCATCAGATTTATTAGTATTTTGACCCATTTTCACTGGTAGCAAACTAAGGCCCAGTGAACTTGATTGACTTTAAAAATCCTAATGCATCAGTTGACTCTAAAGTAGCACTTGTGGAAGTCTCCTTGGTTTCTTTCAAATGTAAGCCCTAGAGATAGCCTTTAAACCAAAAGAATGTACTTGCCAGCATTTTTGTGCATGTCTTAAGTTTTAAGATTTTACTGTAAAAGAATGTGACGTAGTACCCTATGTTAAGGAACTTAACAGCTACAACTAGAGGCAATAATGAACATCAGGACAGCGACAGATGACAGCAGAGAATGAGGTTCAACGTTCGTTCATATGATTAATGGGCAAAGCCTCTGGAACTATAGTAGGCCAACTTGGTTAATTTCCATATCAACCAATTAATCCTGTGCCCCATTTCTCGAATACCGCTGGCTTGTATGTGCTACATTGCATGCTTTTTAAAAGTCTGGTATACTTATTAAATTACTGTGTATATATGTAAAATTACTGTGGTTTCATGTATATAAATACTGTAAGAAGGAATAATTCCTCTGTTCAAAATTACTGTTTCCAATCTTTGGTAACGTTTTCAAAGAATTACCTCTGGGATGAAAGTTTTTTGCTCTAAAAATGTTATTTTTTTACCCTTTTATCGCTTTTTACAAGGGTTAAGGTAAGTTTGTTCAGCCATTTTTGAATTATCTAAGCATTAAAAAAAGAGTTTTTCAGCTGTTAAGAAAATTGTTTTGAGCTCTTTTATGTGATTATACAACACTATGCAGTGGAACATAATATAAGGCAGATAATGCAATATAGAAAGGCATTGACTTTTTTTTCTTGCATGGTTTTTTCGAATGGCACAAACTAAGTCACGTATTGCATTGCCTTATGGTCTAAAAATATACTTTTTAAGGCCAAATAGTATTTTCTGATATTTTATCAAATATGTCTTGTCATGAGATTCTACCATGAGTTATGTTATGTGTCTGAAAAGGAACTGAAGTTCAAATTCCTTCCCTCTGGATCTCAGTTTTCTCATCTTCATGATGCAAAATGATGCCTAAGTTCATTTCAGCTCTAACATTCTAGGGTTCTTTGTATTGCTGTTCCAGGGCTTTGCAGGGTGCCGTGATCTTCTTGGCATTAGCAGAATTAAACAATAGCTATTGGAGGCATTGCTATAAAAACTCTTAGACTTTTAGCATGAAAAATAACAAATAAAGTTCAACATCTCAGCCACAAGACTAACCTATATTTAAATATATACAGAAAAAGATATTATTCCAGCTCAACTAGAAGTGTGGAGTTTTAAGAAAGGCACCTGTGTCAAAGATATTCTCTTTCTGCTTCCCACAGCATAGCTAGAGTTGATGGATACTTCATATACCCTTAAAATACAAAATCTTACTCTGTTTTGCCTCTTAGCTTTCCCTCCAAATTTCTTTGTTGAGCTTAATATTGTTGTTATTACGGTAACAAATAACAGCTTTGGAAAGTGCCTGTGAATGTGCTTGCACATTCTGTCCACACTGATAGTACAATTAATGTTGATGTCAATTTTGGTGTTAATTTTGGGTCATGATTAGTGTTGACACTTTGTGTCAGACTAATGGCATTTATGGGCACCATCAGAATAAATGTTATCATGTTTTTAGTATGTTATAGTAACATTAAACCGAGGTCCTCCCAGGAGAAAAAATACATATATGGATAGATAGATAATGCCTCTCTCTATCGCTAGGGTTACTCAGCGAGAAAATGACATCTCAGGGCAGAATCCTAATCACTGTTTGGAGCATCAGAAATAATGATCACCTCTGATCGGAGGTTGTGAATAATTCATTCAGTTTGATTTTCATGTCCTGTCCAGTGATACTTTTCAAACCAAATGTGTTTCTACAGGAAAATAATGGTCCCACTTCTTATGGAAATACTGTGGCACAAATCATTTTACCCACATAAAAACAGTTAAATAAGACTGTTCTCTTCTGCTTGCTTTCTCCTCCCTATTCACTCCTCCCTCACTTGAACATGTTCATTCCAGGATCAGACTGTGGCCAAAGAAATATTTTCTTCCTTAGAACTTGTATTAGTAAAACAAATATTTATTTCTCCTATCCTTAGCTTATTCACTGTAACTCTTTTTACCCTCTCCCCTTTTTCACTCTAAAGTAATTATTTTAGGTTTATAACCCGAAACCTAAGAAGTCTGCCAGTTGGAATGTTCTGTTATAAAAAACAATCTAAAATTTTTTAACTTTAAAAATTATTTATGACTATATTAATGAAAATACGATATGCAGTAAGTACCTAGGACCACTTGGTTAGTCAGTGACTCAGGCAGTGGTCAGAGAAGAGGAAGGTGGCACCACTAGTGCCAAAAAGCCTGAGTCTCAGACTCATTAAACTATAAACCCACAAGCCCCTTTCAGGCTTTATGTTGCCCTTTTGTTGCTTCCTTAGCCCTTCAGTCCTCCTTCAGTGCTTAGTCCTAGAGTGCCATTTTCACCAGGTTTCCCCTGGATAAAAACATTGGAGGGAGAGAAAAGGGAAGGTGAGGGTACTCAGTGATAGGATTTCCCCTGATAGTTATTTTTCGGTTAATATACAAGGCAGCTTGAGCTTTGGTGAAATCAGTGAATGTCACATTCCTAATCACATTGTCACACTTGTGTATACTTTCGTAGTGATTGCATAATTTTCAATATAAAATCTCCATTGTGTGTATAATGTAGATAGACCCATCTGTATACAGTAATTTGACTGGAAAACTTGCAGTGTCCTAATTATATAGGGGGAGAATATGACTGTCTTCTGAAGTAATGGCCCAATCCTCTGAGACAAAGCTATTCTTAGAGTATTTTGAACCATTTTTCCTGAATGTTGTGACCCTTTTTTTAAAAAAATCTAACGGGCAGGGGGAAGCGTTTTCAACCTAGTTTTCATTATCAGACAAAAGTATTTTGCATTCAGAAAACATTTCCAGTATCAAATTCAGTTTTGTCAAGTGAGTAGTTGAGTTTCTAGAGAATAATTTAAACACACAAAGCTGGAAATGGCTGTAGTGCTTCTACACTTGAGGAGAGCCGGGGTTGTTCTCCAGTTGAAAGCCCCCTTGCAGTGGCTGTGCATCACAACTTGGATTATTGTGTTACATGTCTCTGCAGCTGTTACAGACGTGCATCTGTTGACACCATGTGTTCCTACCCAGGACTGCTAGAAGAAATAGGGGAGGTGGGTGAATTGATACCTTGCTTGCCTATCAGGGCAAATGTTCTGTTATGTACATACGTTTGTAAAGCTCTTTAGCTCCCTTCAAGATGAAAGTCTCTGTATAAATACAAGCTTTCGATTTTAGTACATGTTTGTAATACATGTGGTATAGTCCTAAATATGTATTTAGCTGATAGGCAGTGTTCTTGTCTATTGTACAAATATTGACTTTAAAAGTATAAATATGTATTTAGACATCAGACCAGAAAAACACTGAAGCAGTTACTTCTTGGGAAGAGATATTAATATTGTATAAACCTATATATACATGTTTACATTCTACCACACCAGTAGCACAGCACTTGTAAAAAACTAAAAAATGATAACCCCAACAAACTAAGACAGCTCCTGATATCTTCTCTCTTTAAAGTGAGTCTTGATTTTTAATTTCCAGACGTTTATATCTTTCTAATTTTATGTAAATATAATGTTACAGTATAACTAAAACCTAGATCAGTTCCTCTAAAATATGGGAAATCCATTAGGTTGGTGATTTTTTTTTCTCTTTTAAAAATATTTTATTATAGAAATGTTCAAACATATACTACAGATAATAATTTAAATTTCCATATACCCATCACTTAGTGAAGAGACACTATGATAGTCTTAGTTATTTTTTTATATGTATGGTAAATAGATATATAAAACAAAACATTTGCCATTTCAACATTTTTTACATGAACAATTCAACAACTTTATATTCTTCATGTTGTACAACCCTCACCACTATCCATTTCCATATTTTTCCATCACTCTTATCATGTTACTTATTTTTAATTTGTAAAATTTTAAAGCTATGAATGTAATATAAACACAAATTTAGAAAATGGAAAAAGAAAATACCACATAATCTCATCATCATAATAATTATCATCTCATTTTCCTATATTTCTTTCTTTTTTTTTCTTTAACATGCTTTTTTTAATGTATTACTGTATGCCAACTACTGTTCTAGGACTTAACGTGTTTAATCCTCACAGCAAACCTATGCAGTAGATTATTATTACCCCATTTTACTGATGAGGAAACTTGAGGCACAGAAAGGTTAGTAATTTACCTAAAATTATATGGCTAGAAAACTGACCGAATCTGTTTTAAACCCAGCTAGTCTGGCTCCTGAGTCTGTGCCCTAAACCACCACACTATTTTGCCTCTCACAAATATTATGGTATACATACAATTTTATATCCTTCTTATTTTTTCTAATTTAGTATTAGATCATGGGTATTGTAAAATGCTATTCATAGTCTTCATAACCATCATTTTATAAGGCTGCACAGAACACTAACAATGACCCCATTAGCCAGTTTACTTCCCCCCCAAAATAGTTTTTATCATGACATTTATTTTTTTAACTTTTTATTTTGAAATAGTTTTATATCTACAGAAAAGTTGGAAAGATAGTACAGAGAGTTTCATATACTTTTCACCCAGCTTCCCCAATGTTGTTGTTAGTTGCTGTTGAGTAGATTCTGACTCATGGCGACCCATGTATGCAGAGTAGAACGGCTTCATAGGGTTTTCAATAATGTGACCTTTTGGAATCATATCACCAGATATGTCTTCTGAGGCACCTCTGTGTGGGTTGGAACCACCACCAACCTTTTGGAAGCAGCTGAGCACTTAACCATTTGCACCACCCAGGGGTTCCCTCCTCTAATATTATCATCTTATATAACCATAGTACAATTATCAAAACTAAGAAATTAATACTGGTACAATATTATTAAGTAAACTGCAGACTTTATTTAGCTTTCACTAGTTTTTTCACTAACGTCCTTTTTCTGTTCCAGGACCCAATCCAGAACCCCACATTGCCTTTATGTGTTAATGACGTTTGTCTGTGTTATAGTTGATGTTCATCTTTCCATGTTGTATTCAGCTAAATGCAATAGCACTAGTACTACTTAGGTACTTAGTAAAATAAGGTGCATACTTCCTTATATTCTTTAGTAAAGGAAATACTATTCCTCTTTGTGTGGACCTTATTAAAAAAAATTCATACTAGCCACAAGAAAAAGTTACTTCCTCCATGCCTCATTTTTCTTGTGGCAATAATAACAGCTACCTCTGATTTAATAATATTACTACCAATAGCTAGTATTCGAGGGCTTTTATATGCCAGGCTCTGTGCTAACTTATATGTTGTTCCTCACGACAGTCCTTCCAGAAAAATACTGTATCCCCATTTTGTAATTGGAAAAATTGAGGCTGTAAGAGGTTAAGTGACTTGTTGAAGGTTGTATAGTTAGTAAAGAGTAGAGCTAAGATTTTAACCAAGACAGCCTGACTCCCCAGCCTAAGCTCTGAATAGCCATGATCAGTATTTGTCTCAACATCTAGTACAGTATAGCATATAATAGATGTTCAGTTAATGGTAGCTATTATTGTTTATTTAAAAATAAAATAGTTTGATGATATTTAGGACTGTTATTCTCTGGTTCCCAGAGATAAGTTATGGACGATGCTCTAAGTCCTTGATGTTGACTGTTTACCAAGTATCACTTTAAAAAATGAAATGATTATGGTACCAGCAAAATTTACTGCTCCTGTATTATGTATAGGGGTCATACAAGGCACTGGAGGAGATGATATAATGGTTCAAGATGGCAAGCTAAAAGCAGTCCTAAGCAGCATGTGATTGATTATCAAATGAGTTCTCTACATGAAGGTTTCAGTAGAAGATTGGAGAAGCGTGGGGTCACTTTAGACTTGGGGAAGCTTTTCTAAGGAAATGAAATTTGAATGAACCTTTTTGGAATGGGTAGGATCTGGATAGGTTGAGAGGAGTGAAAACGGCAAACTTTGTATGTTGAAGTCAATAAAGACTTCTGCTTCCAATAGTCTATTTAGCTTCATCAAACCCATAAGTATTTTTTTGCTTAATTTTTTATGTGGGGACACCAAAGTGCAATAAAGTTAAATAATTTCCCCAAGGTCACACAGTTAATAAGTAATAGAGCCTGGATTTGGATTCAAGTTTGTTTGACACCAAAGCCCATGTCTACCATTATATTCCTGACTGTTTGATTAGCAATGAAATCTAAATTTGAATGTCAGTTCAATAACAGATGCTTTCTTAGATGTTTATCGTGCGTTCACTCAAAACTTAATCTCTTCCATAAGGAATCTTGCTATACTAAGACTGGGATAATACTCTCCTCTCTGTAATGGTACTTTTTAGAGGAGGTGTCAATTATGAGCACACTTTGGAAAGACATTGATAAAGAGTAGTGTATTCCTGGTGACGCTGTGCTGGCACCTAATTAGAAGTCAATATTGCAAGCATAATGACCTGGCCAATTGCTGAACTGACTGCCCAAGTGACACAGTTAGAGTCCCAAGGTAATAACAAAAGATAAGAGTATTATTTGCCTGCTCAGTGCTGCATAGTCACAATGTTTACATTAGCATGCAAATGCTGAAGTAGATTCTTCAGGGCTTGTGTCTAAGCTGTTTCTGGCCTAGATAGCTAAGGTTAATATATCATAAAATTTTGTGTAAAACCCAATCTTCCTAACTACAAATGCATTTAGAGGAAAGTAGAAAAGAAATAGCTTTTCCTTCCTGAAAAACAAAAGAGGTGTTGGGTTAGAGAGGTACATGAGAAGGCAGGTGAAATATTTCTCCCCAGGCAGGCAGTATATTAACCAGCTTCTTAAAAACCACAACCAAAATTATCCTAATACTCAGAGTTGCTCTGTGCTGTTTTTTGGATGATCTGTTTCTCCTTCCTTTCTCTGTCTTTAATGAGCAGATAGAGTAGTATCTTATCTCAGAAGGTGATTAGATTTTTCCTGTGTATTATATCCATTTTGATTTGTTTTTGGCCAATAGCATGATATATTAAATAGCTTATATTTATCTGTGGGTGTTTCATATATATATTTCTTAATGCTGAGAATCACAAATAGCTGTGTGGAAAGCTTCAACCTGATTACAGTAGATGTGCAATTGGATTGAGGAATGTGTACTCAGAGCTTATGATCACTGGCCGGGTTGAGTCTGGGTGATGCATGTGGCTTTCCAGGGATGCTGCTATTTACATCTGTTAATGGCCCTTCTTGATGGCCGGCTCCCCAATGAGGTGATATGCAGCAGCCTGGGGATGAGGGACCAAGGCTGCAGATGTGGCTGGGCTCCATTAGGCAGGACCAAGAATACTCATCTGGTAGGCTCTGTGTTTGGGGGTAAGTAGCAGGGGAGAGAGACAGAAAGAAAGGGGAAAACAAAGAGAATGGAAAACATTACTTATTCAGGTATGGGGAAACAGACAAGCAAGCATGAAAAACTGCAGATGTAACTGGTGTGTGAGTGAATAGAAAAGAAATGGAACTAGCAAATAAACGAGTGAAAGTACTGACTAGTATTCATATAGAAGGGGATTAAAAGAGGGGAGGGCTGTGAGGGTTTGGGAAGAGACATATCACCCGTGCTTTTAAGTCAATATTTATTTGTGTGGGCTGGTCAGATGCTACTGAACAGAGATTTACATATATCATAATGCAGCAAAGGATTAGTTCCTTGCATCCTTTGGTTTTCTGGTGCTGGGAGAAAGCAGCAAGAGATGCTGAATGGCCCCCAAACACCTTTTTAGCTCAGTGGTGAAGTTACCTCCGAGGTTCACTGTTCAGCGTGGGAGTGGACAGCCCCATAAAACCAAATTGAGGCTAACGAGGTACAGGAGTCCAGTGACAAGGGCCAGAAAGCAGAAGGGGACAAGGAAGCTGCTGATAGGGAACCCGAGGTTGAGTAAGGATATTGTTGATGTGTTGTGAGATTGTTAACCATTGTCATAGGGCAACATTTGAAGCAACTGTTAAATGAGAAACTATTTTGTTCTGTAAGCCTTCATCTTAAGTGAGAATAACAGCACAATTGGAAGAGC